>NC_091825.1:92055000-92355000 GCF_038994185.2 Dermacentor albipictus
TTAACACGGAACAAATCTTGTCTCGCGCATGAAAATAGAGATGGTATTTCAAGCGTTTCTATGCGCCATAATACAGGACTTTTCGCCGTGCCTTGTCCAAGCCAACGTTGCTTTACTATTTATGTTATATAGTGTGTTTCATCGAACTTTCACATTTTTTTTTTCTTTAGCTGCCTGTGGCAGATAGCACAATTCTAGCCCATGAGCCCGTGCCATAGACTGGAATTGAGCTAGAGCAATATGCGCCATAAAGTAATTAGTTAAATACTTAATTATCGATTTTGGTAAATTAGTCAATTATGCATTTCAGTTTTTTTGCGCATGTCCGCCTCTTCGAGTAGACCACTAGGTGGACTAGAATTGTGCTATCTTCTACAGGCAATCTCTATTTCTTTAATTTTGAATGTGTTGGCTCAAAAGCACCCGGTATTTGTTCTTTTTCTAAGCAGGTGAGGAAAATTAGCAATAATGGATCCCTTTCGTCCTCGCATGATTTCACAATCTAAGCAAGAATGTTTTACGCCGATTATTCTTTATCTCATATGCTTCAGCCACGGCTTCTGGCCTATTTGCTTCACAATTGAGCCTGCTCAATCGCTTCAAAAACGCTCTTCGCCATGTACATATAGAGGCAATGCCGCCATTAATATATAATGCGTTATGAGACACAGCGTTGTGGAAGTGTCCGTGTTAATTCTGACCAGCTGGGATTCTTTAAGAGGAAGCTGTAGTTCGGCTGCTCCTATTTAAATACATGTAAAAGGAGAATTCATTTTTCTCGGCAACCACTGCACCTAGTTTGACGAGGTTTGTTACATTTAAAAGACAAACTTAAAATCTAGAGACTGTTTGTTACGAATTTTCAATTTAGGTTGTGAATTTTTATTAAAAATTTGCAAAAATCGAAAATATGCAGGAAACAAAACTATAAAGTTCACAACTCTGTAACTAAGCAAAGAAAATGTTATCACAATTCTGTGAATTGCATGGTATTGTACGTCTAAAGCGGACAAAATCGACATGTTACACATGAATCTCAAAAAAATTAGTAATGTGTATATGCAGCTGTTACAGAACCCTTGGACACAATGTAACAAATTCACATTAGATATAACATGACACATCCAATTTGTCACCTTTCAATGATATAATAGATGCCGTTTACAGAACCGCGACATCTGTTCTTGATGCAGAATTATTTTTGATATAAACTTCTTGCTTCTATATTTTTCGAACTTTCGAATTTTTAAAAATCTTTTTAACAACATTCGGGCACTAAATCGAAATTCCGCTTCCGACAGTCACTAGAATTTAACTTTCTCTCTCAAATGCAACAAATTTCATTAAAATCGGTCCGGGGGCTATCTCAGGAAAACCTTTTTGCGTTTCACATGTATTTCAATAGGCCGAGTCGGAGTTGAGCCAGAGCTGAAGCTTCCTCTTAATAACTCATGCCTAAACTCAAGTACACAGGAGGTTTCTTTTTTTTTTCTTTCGTTTTGCCTTGATCGGAATGTGGCCGGGGATTGAACCAGTCACCTAGTGCTCATCAGCACAACGTCATAGCCGCTTAGCCACCACTGCAGGTAGGTGCAATCTTCGCGTTGGCGTTTGACGGTCTCACACGTCTCAAACTGCGAAAGGCAACAACATATTTAAGCGTTTGTGGAGAGGCGCGATGTCCTGCTGCCGTTGGCGGCCAGATGCATTCTTTACACTCGGCTCGTAACACTTTACGATTGACAGCGTGCGTGTCATCCATAGAGGACTGCTGCCGCTAAATGAAACGATAAACGAAGCAGTCGACTTGGATTATGAGCATGAGATTGCTTGAGCATTTTCATTTTGCTTTCAACTGTTCATTTCCATTTTATCACTCAGTCGCACCGCGTTTTTCTTTTTCTTTTTTTTTGATGGTTCATTGCATGTAAAATATTTTATTAGTGCCGGAAGAGCACACAAAGGGAAGTTTTTTGGCGGCATTATCACTCTTGTAAATGGGTGTCCCAGATATATATTCCAACCTCGGTGCTTTTGTATGTTGTAGATCAGCGCGTGACTGGGGACAACACCGGCGAGAAAGCGGTCCACTGGATAACAATATCAACGACCCCGACCTTCCCAGAAACCTTGGAAGATACGGAAGGAATTTCGTCTCCGCATCTCTCCGCTTGCTTTTTCCTTTCATAAATGTTTTTTTTTTCTCCATTTTTTTCTTGTCTCTTAAACGGCGTCTGCGGAACGCGCGCGCTCGAAGAGATCCACTTTTACACATCTCTGCCCGAAGTCACACTACTCGTTACGTATACGCTAGTGCTGTTCGCAGCAACCGTCCGGTCGTCCTTGAAGACGAAACCGTAGCCCGTGGCGGGGAAAAGACCTGAGAATCCAGTTTGGCCGGCGCCATCATTTTTATCATTATTTATTTTCTTCTTTTCCGTTGTCTTCCACTTTATTTTCTCTTGAGGCATAGATTAGCGAAAGCCGTGTTCCGGCGGCTTGTCCTTTATGAGAGGGGATGTCGGATGGAAGAAAAAAACAAGAGTTAAAAAAAAAGATGGCCGCCCTCGGGCGTCAAGTGTCGTCTGCTGCTGTGACGCGCGCGCTTCGCGCCACGCGGAAATCGAGAACCGGCTGACAAGCCTGTCGGCGGCGGAAGCTGTAGCTGGAGGCACTAAGCGCGTCAGTCTGTTTAGCCTTGCTTGTTTTTTCTAGCACTTCTCGTTTTTCTTTTCTTTTTTTTCGTTCAGTCGCTCGCAAAGATAGTGGTGTAGATTGTGCATATGCGCGTCGCGCCGCTCGTAATTCGAAACCGTCTCGTCGAGACGATCCAGTATTTTTTTTTCTTCTTTTTGACCGAGGAGTTCTAGTGACTGTCGTCGTTCCTGACATTAACAGTGAACCGAACTCACAAGGTTCCGGCTATGCATACGGAATATAAGAGTTTTCTTTCACTATCAGAAAACGCACTGTTTCTGGCTCGTTTCAGTAGTGCAAATACGTGTGTTCCGCAGACAAGTTGATTCTCTCAGCCACGATATATTTACATACCGGACTAACCAGCTCGAAAAACAATCTCGTAGACTAACTTCGATCGTCTCATTATAAACATGCAATATTTAGGCTACGTTATGTGCACTTGTATTACACTGACATACGTGGACATTATGCAATGAATGTGTTTTTATCCTGAAATCAAGCATTTATGCTGTCTGTTATTTGTCGCGCGTACCTCGTTCAAACGTTTACAGAAGATACATAGAGCGTTGGATACACCGAGCGCGAATTTATACACAGGCAAATATCATTCTTTTTTTTATATATATACTTTTGATAGCACCCGTGCAGCAACACATGCAATACTTACATGGAGCTCCTCTTTTTTAGACATCCTCGAGACGTCCCAAAACGGAGTGCACGTAGTCGCGGCGAAAGACGGTCGCGTTTTGACGTTTCACTGATTAACCCGGAGAGTCTCGGGCGCACTTATCGTGTCTGGTTTCGCTCCCTTCCTCACGGCGGCCTCTCGCGGGGGAACCCACCGCTACGTCGACTCTCTTTCACCGCACTCTTCCATTGCGTGCGTCAAATGCGGAATTTCGTGAGGAACGATCAGGAAAAACAATTGGTTCAGTAACCTCGGCCCTTCCCGTCAAATCGCACCCCTGTTCCAATAAACGGCGTGTCGGCGAGCGCTGGCGCTACCGATTCGTTGAAACGAACTATGGCATCCGAGATCTGGTGGCAGTCACTTTTGAATCTTGGAGGCTATGTACGCACCATGAATGTTGACGACACAGTCGGCAGATGTCACGACAGTACAGCTTTGGTAATTTAGAGTGTACTAGAATACGGTTGAGTGGAGCGAGCGGCTGGGGCGACGCTTGCTTTGCAGTGAGGCGCGCGACGACGAAAAATACTGTGGCGGCGCTGCGATCGAAGTAGATTTAAGAGGAAGCTTTAGCTCGGGCGCTGCTATCTAAATACATGTAAAAGGAGAATTCTTTTTTCTCGGCAACCACTGCACCAAATTTGACGAGATTTGTTGCATTTAAAACAAAAACTTAAAATCTAGTGATAGTTGCTTTCAAATTTTTGATTTAGGTTGTCAAAATATTATTAAAAATTGGCAAAAATTAAAATTTTCAGAAAACGAAACTATCAAGTTAGTAACTCTGTAATTCAGCAACAAAAAAGAATAATACAATTCTGTAAATTGCATCTAATAGTATATCGAAAGCGGACAAAATTGATTTGTTACACATGAATCTCAAAAAATTTAATAATATGGAAATACAGATTTTGCAGAACCTTTGTAAACAACGTAACAAATTCACGTACGATATAAAATGACGTGTCGAATTTATCCGCTTTCATTAATCTAACAGATACCGTTTACAGAACCACGATAGCTGTTCTTGATGCAGAGCTATAAATGTGTAAACTTCGTGCTTCTATTCTTTTTTTCAAACTTTCGGATTTTCGAAAATATCTTT
The DNA here is from genome assembly GCF_038994185.2 of Dermacentor albipictus. Taxonomy (NCBI): domain Eukaryota; kingdom Metazoa; phylum Arthropoda; class Arachnida; order Ixodida; family Ixodidae; genus Dermacentor; species Dermacentor albipictus. The sequence goes on from NC_091825.1 coordinate 92,059,497, forward strand.
AACAAAATTTGGGGCCTGAATCGAAATTCCACTTCCAACAGTCACTAGAATTTAACTTTGTCTCTCAAATGCAACAAATTTCATTAAAATCTGACCAGGGGTTATCTATGAAAAACGTTTTTGCATTTTACATGTATTTGAATAGGCGGCGTCGGAGTTGGGCCAGAGCTAAAGCTTCCTCTTAATTAAGTGGATTGGGCCGCATCAAGGCCGCGCTGTGCACGGGAAACTGCTGGCGATACTCGGAAGGGTCATTCGTACTACTTCACGCGCAGGTAGATAGGTTCAGACCGCTCAAAACGGTGTTTATAATTGCATATGACACGGGCTTTTCTTCGTCTTCTTTATTTCTTTTTTTTAAATGCCGCTTAGGGATTGTGCGTGCATTGCGGCCGCAATGTCGGCTTTCATTCTAATGTGTTATTGTGCGGTTGTATGTATGCATATTCGTGCACGTATCTTTCGTATGTATTTTTGCGCATATAGTTTTCCATCAGTAGGTCTTGCGAAACGCAAGCGGAAAAACATGTAAACTTCCGGCTTGCCGCTTCAAACAAATAAAATATATCTGCCCCCTCCGGCGCCCTGTACTCAGATTTACGGGAAGTATTCGCATAGAAAAAGAAAAAAATTGCAGTGAGACATTCCATTCATGCTCCCGTCTTCCTCGCGTAACAGAACGCGGAGTAATTGGTACGGCTTCTTTTTACGGCGGTCGGACCTCGGGCGCCGAAAACAGTTTCGGGTAGCCATTATATGTGCCAATATTTAGCCCGTAAGCCGTGCGATATTTTTTTGTCTCATCTATGCTTAACAACAACAACGAAAACAATAAGGCTGCACAGTAGGCTAATTAGTGGCTGCATACTGGATATGGCGTTGCGCTGCTAAACTCGAGCTTACGCACGGGTTCAAACCAGGTCGCAGAATTCGATGAGAACGAAATATAAATACGACCGTGTACTTCTGTTTAGGTGCACGTTAAATAACCCCAGGTGATGAGAACTGAACGGGATGCTTCATAATCATATCGCCAGACGTAAAACACCAACATTTCTTAAATTAAATTATAAACAAAAAATAGGCGGTAGCTGCGTCCTTGGGCTTTCTTCAGGGGTACGTGTGAACGAAAGAAATTATTCTCGAGTCTGATTTCTGGGAAAAACATGTTACGCTTATTTTATATTCCATACCTAAATTTCCCCAACTGTACTTCCGCTCAACTAAGCAGCTTCTATATTATAAACGACTGCTTTCAGTTATCCGGTGCACTATCATAAGAACAATATAATGAAGCAATTAAAGGAACGTCATGCCTCACATACACGTACATATACTTGTAGGTCTGCTGTGTTCGTTGAAGAAGGTGAGTGGGGTACCACTTTGGGAACCCAGTTTTAATGGGTTGCAGACATGGTGATACTGTCAAAAAATGTTTTAATTGCCTGAATCAAGTTAACAGATTTACAGGCTACCCGAAAACGGGGGCGGTTGTATTGCATGACAGCTGGGAACTTGTTCAGCAGAACCGATTAGCATGCGTGAGTCAATTTTCTCATGTACAGGTGCGCTTCCGCGCAACAGCCACGACTCTACAGCAGCTTAATCCTTCGGGATAATTAAATAAATTATGGAGTTTTACGTTCCAAACCCACTTTCTGATCCTGAGGCGCGCCGTACTGGGGGACTCCGGAAATTTGTACTACCTGGGGTTATTTAACATACACCTAAATCTAAGTACACGGGTGTTTTCGCATTTCGCCGTGGCCGGAATTCGATCCCGCGACCTCGTGCTTAGCAGCCCAACACCATAGCCACTAAGCAACCACGGGATAAGAGTCCTCACTTGCATCGGGCACTCACCTTCAAGACTTCAAAAGGGCTGTTATGCATTACATTCGAATGGAAACGGCTATTCAATCATTTTTAATAGTGAATCCTCAAGTCAAATATGATCTGAACAACAAATTCCATTCGATTAGACTATCTGTTTCTAGTTCTTTGCGCCTGCTGGCACGTTGAAGGAGATCGCCAGACAAGCGAAGGAGATTACTCTGGTAAAGACTTCCCGGTCTCCCCGATTCAGTTTGGGTACATAGGCAATATTTTTTCCCTGACACTGTTGTTCATATATTAACGTCCAGTAATTGCCTTGATTCCTTTTCTCGTAAAGTCGATTGGCTCACCTGTGGCTGGTGCAGCTTTTAAAAGAAATACGCTTATTCCGGTCGGGAGTTTTCCCTTTTTCAATCAGTGCATTTAGAATATTTGATAATTTTCCTCATATGTCTATATGTCCTTAGATTTACCTAGACGTGCATTGGTCATCAGCATGTTTTCGCACCACGCAGTTAACCTGGTTTATTTCACTATAATATTGTTATCTTTGATCATTGATCGTGATCGATATTCCACCAACAAGAAGAGCGCGTAAATTGACACGATATCAATAATTTTTTTTTCGTAGCTTCATGTTGCAGATGGCGGCTATATCAGTTCACATGGCTAAATCTACAACTGGTACCGGCCGACAGGAGTCGCGTGCGCACCAAAGTGAGTAAAACAATAAAAAATTGTACTGCACAGACTTTCTGCGAGAGAAACTGGGTGTCCGCCAGCGTCCGAGCAATGAACGCGAGCTCGCTGTCAGACGGCACATTTGACAACGACAGCAAGATTGAAAACGTCATGTTGTATAGCCTATGCGTCAAATATGTATACGTAGCAAGAAAGGTGTCAATATAAATTTGCAGTTGAAATAAAGTACCATTATAAGAGGAAGCTTTAGCTCGGGTGCTCCTATCTAAATACATGTAAAATGAGAATTTGTTTTTCTCAGCCTCCACTGCACCAAATTTGATGAGGTTTGCTGTATTTAACAGAAAAACTTGAAATATAGTGACGGATGGTTTCGAACTTCCGATTTAGGTCCTCACTTTTTAATGAAAAATTGTCAAATTTGAACATTTTCGAAAAACAAAACTATAAAGTTTACAATTCTAACTCAGCAACGAAAAATGATAATACAATTCTGTGAGTTGCATCTGGTAGTACACCTAAAGCGGACAAAATTTATGTGTTACACATGGATCTAAAAAAATATTAGTAATATGGAAATACAGCTTTTGCAGAACCATTGTAACAACATGGTAATACCATCAGCTTTAGGACTGACCACCCAACGACATCTACATCTGCGGAACTAGCTGCTCTTCGCGCTGCACTTTGTTTCGTCAACCGGGAACCACCTCGACAATGGTCAATTTTCAGTGACTCAAAGGCAGCCTACAATCTCTTCTATCAGCTCTGCGTCGCGGGCCATTCGAACAGCTCGTGCTCGATATTAGATGCCTATACTCCATACATCACGTGAGAAAGGACATCACGTGACGTTTCAGTGGCTACCAAATCACTGCGGCGTCATAGGAAATGAAGACGCCGATAAAGCCGCTCGGACAGCTCTTGAAGACACACAGGAAGAGGCCATAGCATTTTCACGGTCCGACGCAGCCAGCAGACTTCGAGTGCTTGCACGGGAGATCACGCTCTCTCTATGGCGCACACCAAGCAGCCAGACCGACCGGAGCAATCGTCAACACGACCTGCCCTCCTTGAGGCGTCTTTGTAAGCCAACTGGACTCCGCCGAAGTGAGGCCACCCTGCTTTATCGCTTATGGCTAGGGATGGCCTTCACGAAATCTTACTCGTTTCGCATTGGAATGGCCGTCAACGCTCTCTGCAATGCCTGTCTTTGCGAGGAGACGCTGGAACACATTCTGAGCGACTGTCCTGAATATAATGTTCAGCGACAGTCCCTGGCATCCATTCTAGCGCACCTTGACACTAGACCATAGTCCCTCGACACGATTTTCACATGCCGCCGACAGAAGACATCGCAGTTGAAGGCGACGAAGGGTCTACTTCGGTTTATGAAGGAGACGGGCTTGGACAAGCGGCTGTGACAGTGATGTCACGTACCGCGCAAGAGTGACACACTGTAACCAACGATGTGTGTGCCGTGCTCTCTATCTCTTCTCCGCGTCTTTCATCGCCCCCATCCCGCTCCCATGTGTAGGGTAGCAAACCGGTTAAGCTAAACTGGTTAACCTCCCTGCCTTCCTCCTCCACTTTTTCCTTCCTTCCTTCCTTGTAACAACATAACAAATTCACGTAAGATATAAAATGACGTATCGAATTTGTCCGCTTTGAACGATCTAATGGATGCCGTTTACAGAACTGCGATATCCGCTCTTGATGCAGAGCTATGAATTTGTAAACTTCGTGCTTCTATTTCTTTTTCAAACCTTCGAATTTGTGAAAATCTGTTTAATAAAGCACATGACCTAAGTCGAAATTCCGCTTTCAGCAGTCACTAGAATTTAATTTTCTCTTTCAAATGCAACAAATTTCATGAACATGAAGACGACGACAACGGTGGTGGTCACTCTCCGCGGATGGACAGCAGGCTCGCGCACCTCGTACAAGCCAAAAAATCCATCCAGAAACGGCTGCAAGGGCAAAAACACAATAGAAATCTAAGGCGCAAAATCGCGGAACTAAATAAGACCATCGAAGCACACAGCGCCCAGTTATGCAATCAGGATTGGGACGAGGTATGCGACGCCATGGACGGCAACATCAACACGGGCAAGACGTGGAAGATCCTCAAGCACCTGCTCGACCCGTCGGGAACGAAGACAGCGGCGAAAGCGGAAATGACCAAGCTCAGACACAAGTACAAAGGAAACATCCGTGAAATGGGTGATGAAATCGTCAAGCTCTACCTTGAGAGACCTCCAGCCGTTGAACACCGGAACTACTCGGGCTCTCCCAACGAAGACCTCGACAGAGATTTCTCCCAGCAAGAAATCAAGGCGGTCCTGCAGACCATCAAGACCAAGTCGGCTCCGGGCCCCGACAAAGTGACCAACAAGATGCTCCGGAACCTGGACGACCAGGCAACGAGCCGCTTGACAGACTACATCAACGAGTGCTGGCGGAACGGCGGGATACCCGACGAATTGAAGAGGTCCGACGTGATCCTCATCCCGAAGCCGGGTAAACCCTTAGAAATACAGAACATGCGGCCGATCTCTCTCACTTCCTGCGTTGGTAAAGTGATGGAGCATGCTTGCCTGAGTAGAGTTAACGGCTACCTGGAGTCAAACGACCTGTACCACAGCAACACGATTGGCTTCAGAAGAGGGCTCTCTACACAAGACGCAATGATACAACTAAAGGAGCAAGTCATAGATACCACGGGGCGGGGCTTGAGAGCAATACTTGGGCTTGATCTAAAGAAGGCCTTCGACAGGGTCAAGCACACGGCCATACTCGACAGAATCGTGCAACTCGGCCTGGGCGAACGAACGTATAATTTTATCCGAGATTTCCTTACGGGAAGAAAAGCCAGAATCAGACTGGACGAGGAGGAGAGTATCCAGGTGGACATGGGCAGCGCTGGCACGCCGCAAGGGTCCGTCGTGTCACCGATGCTCTTCAACCTCGTCATGATCGGACTATCGGAAAAACTGGACCAAATAGAAGGCATTAATCACACCGTTTATGCAGACGACATTACGATTTGGACCACGAAAGACGCAAGCGAGGGTGATATGGAGAACAGACTTCAAGGGGCGGTGGAGGCAATCGAAAATCATCTAGAGGGCACCGGACTTGAATGCTCACCGGAAAAATCGGAACTGCTGCTCTACCGCCCCAGGAGGTCCGGCAAACCGTCCAGAGACGTAGCGGAACTACACAAAAGGGGAATCAGATTAACCACGAGGAAAGGCACGGAGATACCCATGGTCCAAAAGATTAGAGTCCTGGGTCTCTGGATCGAAGCCAGGGGAACAAACACGGAAACTATAACACGCCTGGAAAAGAAAGTCATGGCGGCCATTCGGCTAATACAGAGAGTCTCCAACAACAGGAGGGGCATTAAGGAAAGAAACGTCGTACGGCTCGTTCAGGCCTTCGCGATCAGCCACGTCGCGTACGTGGCGGCATTCGTCCACTGGAACAAGGCCGAGAAAGACAGGATCGACGCGCTCATTAGAAAAGCGTACAGAACAGCACTGGGTCTCCCCCAATACACAAGAAACGAAAGGTTACTACAACTCGGGGTGCATAACACGCTGGAGGAGATCGCAGAAGCACAGAGAATAGCGCAACTTGAAAGACTCTCCGGAACCAAGGCGGGCAGAGAAATCATGGAAAAGATCGGCATAAACTACCACGGAATGAACGGCCCCAAGATGCAGATTCACCCAGACGTCCGAGCCGCAATTAACACGGAAAATATCCCGAAGAACATGCACCCCGTGCACAATGTCGAGAGAAGAAAATGCCGCACGAAAACGATTCTCAAAAATCACGGCGCGCGGGAGGGGGTGCTCTTCGTAGACGCCGCGCGGTACCCCCGAAACAGGGACGACAATGGTGGTGTCGGCGCTGACAAAGGTAACTCAGCTGACAAAGGTAACTCAACTCCCTCTTCGCAATGGCGGTCGTATGCACGAAAGGAAAGACCGTGACTGCGGGCTCCGTAAGGACTAGATCGTCGGAGGCAGCGGAAGAAACGGCAATCGCATTGGCTATAATCAGCGGTCGGCAACAATACAGAACAATAATCAGCGACTCGAAGACGGCTATTAGGAATTTCACAAAGGGCTGGGTCTCCACCGAGGCGGCCAAAATCCTGAACCACAGAGCAGAAGACTTTAAGAACGGCACAATTACACCCAAATACCTCAAATGGATCCCGGCACATATGGGAGAAGTTACCATGAATGCCCCTCCCAACCTCAACGAGAAGGCCCACCGAGTCGCGCGAACACTAACCCACCGCGGCACGGACAGTGACGGCCCAACACCCCGCAACCCTTGGGGAAGAGGAAAGGACTGCGGCGGAGGCGATGGAGAAGACGGAGGAGGCGAGGACGACGAAGAAGCGATAAAAGACGACAGGGACAGACTGGTCACGTACCACGACATACTGACACACTACACGAAACAAAGAGAAGCATACCCACAACCCCACAAACAACTCGACAGGTCTCAAGAAACAGATTGGAGAAGATTGCAAACCAGAACGTTCCGAAACCCAGTACACTTAAACAGAATAAATTCAACACAATATCCAGACGCAAGCTGCAAGCTCTGCAAACACGAACACGCAGACATGGCACACATCTTGTGGAAGTGCACACAGATCGGTTCAGTATACGTAGAGGACAAGATAGAACCGGACCTTCTCGAGGAGCGATGGCTAAGCGCTCTGACTAGCTCAGAACTACACGACCAATTATGGGCTATCCAGCGGGCCCGGGCAGTGGTGGAAAGGCTATGCCTCACCGCACACAATGCCCGGGTGGTCTGAGCCCGGGCTGGCAACCTCGCAGGTCCTTTTTCCATTAAAGTTTTTTCCGTCCGTCCGTCCGTTTTTGCGTTTTACATGTATTTGAATAGGCCGCGTCGGAGTTGGGCCCGAGCTAAAGCTTCCTCATCAGAGCGTACACGTACAATCGCTCTCAGCGCCCGCGGCGAAATTACGTTGAATATGCCGCAAAGCGCGTCCATATGGTGCGTCTTCACCCTAATCCAGTTCGTTCGCAGCGCCCTCGCAAAATTTTTCCACACGCGGCACCTCAGCGGGAGAGCGCCGTTCGTTCGACTATGCACTGGAGCATTGTCTGAGTACACTTAAGCGTTATGTTCGTTAGCGCGACAAAAATCACTTCTTTCCATAATTACAGCTAACATAATTTAGAGCAAATTATTAAAATAAAAGCAATTTACACTTAACTTGATAAAAGCGGTCAATTTTAATGTTCTTTGGAAATACTGGAACCCAACACGCAAGCGCGTCATAATCACGTGAACAAACATGGCGCTTCCAAGAGGATATCACGTGATTAACCATGGCTATGGCATCCACCAGAAAATTTGGTACGAGGCGATGGTCGTTGGGATTCCCATGAAGTTCTCATGCTTAAAAGGTGAGAGTGTGATTATTTATCAGCGAGTGATTGTGGTTTCGAAACTCCAGCGTTGCCGCAGAAGCGTGTGCGATGTCCATGAACGTCAAGGGTAGCTGGGTATTGTGGAGCAGTCGCTTTGCCATCGCTTGATTTTGCCGCCGTGCTCGTGTGACTCAAGTCCGCGCTAGTTCATGAGCGAGCCGGACGTTTTCGCGGATGTGTTGACCGTGAGGTCGTGGCACTCATGGGGTCGGTGGCGGTGTTGGTAGCGTCGTTCTGGCTGGTTTGGCGACGTGGTTTGTGAGGCCGTTGCGCGGTTACGAAAAGCCATATATAAATGAAGCGAGCAGCTGTTTTTGGTAACGGTATGTGGCAATCGTAGAGCGCCTCTTTGGAAGTACGGCGCCCCTGCTCGACTCTTTTTCGTTAAGATGTAAGTGCGACACGCGCGTAATCGACACCCCAGTTTCGTGACTTGTGTTTCGAACCGTGTGCGCCCACTGAGTAACGGTCTCTTTCCTAATTTGGAAAGCAAAAACTTGAGACGTCGACCGCCACCAAGTCGTCGGCGACGGCGCCCAGAAAAATAAACACGCCGAAATAGTTTCGCTTGTTGACCGGAGGTCAACGCAGCTACGGGACGGTACGTGTTGTGTGTTTTTGAAGTGTCTTTTCGGCCCGTTTCTAACGTAACGCTACGGCCCTCGTTTCGCGATGCGCTTACAGCTATTCAACTTGGGTCGCAAAGGAAAAAAGAAAAGAAGAAATCTGAAATGCCCACCGAAAAGTTGGTGCACGGCATTTGCTAGAATTCGCCTGCTTTCAACAGTTCGATTAAAGCCTAGCGTTGCTGTGCTAAAAACTTCCGCTCGCATCGAACAAATTTTCGCTTCTAAACGCGGTAACGACGTTCACATTGGCAATAACGTCGCAGTGTCAATGAAATCACATCGGACATCTATGTGTCCTCTCTCCGTGTTGTTTGATCGATGCGTTTGTTCTTTTGCAAACGGCACGCATTCAGTATCGCGCCAGCAAACATTGCTCCTGTGCACGCTTACGTCCACTCCGCCTGGTGTTTTAACACTGGCAGCCGCGATATGTCTACGCTGTGGTCTGCACGAAGCGCGGCGCTTGATCGGAGCGCGTCGAGGTGTAGCTTTTTATTGCGTATCATAAACGGCATGCGCGTCATAGTGCCGCCCCAAACCGCTGCGCGACGCAGTCAACATGTTGCTGTGTGCGCGATCGCACCCTTGGTTCGCACTTTGAACTCGCGTGGATTTCGCCCGCCGGATACGCTCTTCCCCGAACTTCCGTGTAAAGTTTACTGAAAATATCTGCGAAGCAGATGTTTGGCTTTCGAGAGTTGTGCGATGCTTGTGAATATTCATTATTAGCATGGCTGGCGAGTGGGTTTGCGTCGTCTTTCTTTCTTTTATTTTTCTGTAAATATTTCTCTCGTTCTCTTGCGTATCGTCCCGCTTCGCAGTATTAATTTCTGATCATTTGAAAGTGTAATATAAACTAAAAAAAACTTAGAAAAAAATTGTCACTACATAAACTCTTCATTCTTAACTGAACATTCTGATCTAAACTCATTTCATTGTGCCTATGCAGGCACAGCTGTGAGCAAAATAATATTGTTTTAATCATCGTCGGAAGAAGACGATGTTCTGGGTTTCACATGCTGTCTGCCATCTTGTCAGCTGATATAATGATTGTAAATATTCTGCAAATACACGTCTGATTGTTTTTAACTCCGTAACAATATGGACCACAGGCTCGCAACAAGAACTGAACTTATTCGCAATTCAGCTGCATAAGCTGCAATTGACGAGCGCACTGGAGAACATTGCACTGCTAAGTTTGAATGGCAGTCTTCAATTTCTAGTCATGTTCATAGGTGGAAATAAAAATCAGCTTGATCGCAGAATCCCAGGTCCGTGTACTTTTGCTCAGGGAAATATATGTAGTACATTCCTAAATTTTGAAGGATATTTGAATACAGCAGTGGCCGTCGCGGTATCTTGTTTTTGTTGCCATAATCTGTCACTTCTGTCCAAACTTGGGAAAACAGTTAATTTGCAGCATGTAAGCATTAGCATTTACCAGATAACAAATTTGTTTCAAGAAGTTAACAATATGGTCAGGCTACTGTTAATGTTGTGCGACAACAGGCAGCATATTACGACTGTGGTTGGCTTGAAGGAGGCAGTTGATTGCACATTCATTCAAGTTAACTTGAAAAATATGTGTTGTTGCACTCTGGGGCTCATGGAAATGCAACACAGGTGCTGTAGCATTGACAAATCAGTTTCTTATTGTCTCTTCAATGTTTAGTCTACCCATTATCAAGCCACAAGAGGACAGAGCTGCCTTGAGTCATGAGAAATAGATGCACAATTTTACATGCCTATTGTGTAAAATCTTCACCATATCAAAGTGTGTTCACGCATCTAGCTGATGACCTAGGGAGGTGAAATCACATAAAGCATGCTGTTATCAAATACCCATCTGATTTATTTCAAGTGCCTTTTGAAGTGCAGTGGCTGTAATAAAAGGACCTTGCAACAGCTTGCAATGGTTCTGCTTCAGGTCATTGTCATGTCCCTCGGAGGTCATATAAGAGGAGCTGTAGAAATAACTGCGACCAACAGAGGTTATTCACCTGAAATTCAGAAATCCAGGAGTGAAAAAACTTACATTAACTTGATGTTTATTCTTTTTATTCCCATTTGACTCCTCCAAGATGCACATCCTCTTTAGACACATGTTCAGATTGCAAAATTGAAGGTTGGCAGTAGTGAAGTCAGGTATGCTTGGCGGAAGTCCTAAGACTAGCATCAGTTTTGACATACCTGTCCTGAAAATATGCTACGAAATACATTGGTGTTACAGTTATCGTATTTTCCAGACTATAGGCCGTGGACTATAGATGTCTAAATTGTTGAAGTTTATCACATTGCGGACTATCTAAAGGTACAGATCAGACATCACTTAATTTTCTAGCTCGTAGCCACACTTGAAAAAAAGCTCAACTGTGCCTGGAACCTTTTACTATGTTAAATCACGTGGCAAAATCAGTAGTGAAGCCTAATTTATGTAATCTAATAAAAAACTCAGGTTCGTAATACTTGAAAATAATCTTTTTTTGCTTACCGACTGTATTATGGTTGTGGCCAATGTAAAGTGTGGCCGAATTGGGGCGCATGCAATGAGTGTGGACCATAGTCTTAAAAAATATGGCAATGGTTTCCTAAAAGCCTTCCTCAGCAGTTCAAGATGGTCTTGACTTGAATGCCAATGCATCTCGCAAAAAAGGTAGTGATGAACTGTAGACCAGCAGTTAGGAAAAGGGCATGCCACTGGACCTGTAGCTTCTTGTTTCTGCAAATGCTTGCACCCCAAAAAGAGCACTGTTTTCATGTGCTGGACTTGCCTCCAGCACACTTGTTCCATTTAGGGCTTTGACAGTTCTCATTTTGTTTCTAGTCCATGCTGCTCTAAATCTGCCAACAAGATGCAGAAAGTAGAAAGCTTAATCTAGCATAAAATTGCCATCCAATTAGCTGTAGCAGAGCGCTTGCAAAAGGAAATGTCAAGTCGCCTGGTTTTGGCTTGATACCTGAACATGAAGGAATTGTAACAACTGCTCCTTTTGAGCTGGGAAAAAAAATTTTTTTGAAATAGAACCCTTTCATAAAGTTTCAGTGTTAAAGCTTTTTGCACTTCAAATTGTCAGTGGATTCGGTGTTCTACACGCTGGCCTTGTGGTTAACTGCTTGCAGCCTTACATGTACAATGGTACAGTTGTCATCAATAGTTTACGAACTGCAGTATCTGAGAAAAAAACTTAGTATTTCCGCTGCTTAATGCTTGGGTTACCTGCCTGTACGATGATGTGAAGTATGATGTGAGCACAGTTAGTACGGTTTTACTGCCTATGATCACAAAAACTGCTCGGAAGTGCTCTGCTTTCTCAGATCTCTTGATCTGCATATTTTTGATGCTAACTGTACATGCCAAAATAAAATATTGTAATCACACAAATATCAACAAAAATCACAGTGGTGCTACATGGTGCATTCATCTTGGGACACCGCCGGTTATATTAGGGCTGCAGAAATTGGTTCTTGTAGTTCAAGTGTGTTATTGAAGTCAGACAGCAGGAAAATAGATCTCTAGGTGCTTGTGTGTGGGCCCTAATATTCCGCCATGTAGTGGGTTTTATTTTTTCTTTGTTCTGGCCGGCAATGATTTCTGTCAGACGAAATTTCGAAATGGCCGGACTTTGTAGGTATGCTGCGTGCAAAATTGTCTGCCTTGTTCCTGTGACTTAAATAGTCTTCAGAGTCAGGTGGGGAGTTCACAATATGGAATGCAACAAAGCTGACTGAAAAATTCAAACTCTTCAGTCTTTTAAGGTGCTGCATCTTTTCAGTAAACGGTTTTAACTGAGCATCATTTATACTGATTGATTTCGTATCTTCACTATACGTCTGTCCTAGAGGCACGGAACGACATGCAATTGGCATTTCTGCAAACGGCAAAGAATCAAGTGGTCGCACCCTCATGCTCTGCTCAATTGGCTATGTTGCGTAGCATCGGAAACATTTCACCCTCCACTGCTGGAATTAGCACCCTGCACAATGTGTGCAAATTGTTAGGAAACACCGGTCAGAGTGAAGCAGACCAGAAATTCTCAACTGAAACTTTTTAATAATGCCAAAGATGCAAGAAATCTGGTGAGACTAATCTTTCACCACATGGAAAGAATGAATGTCTGAAAAGGTTGACTAGAATGGTAAAGTGACTGCCTCTGTCAGACAGCAGCCTTGCACGCAGTCCTCTTAATATGCAGTTTGTTTTTGTCTACCAGAAGATTTGCTTTTCAGAGAATAGTTGGCTCACCCCTTTGTATGACTTTGCTGTAATTTGTAGAAACAAAATTTTTACTGTGGGCCTTGGCATCCTTACGCCTTTCATTTTCCTTCCTATTTCGATGCAGTTTATACAATCCTTCGCTTCCCATTATGATTTTGTGAATGGCATTAGATTAATTTTTCAATGTTTTTGGTAATGGCTATCTCAGAATAAAACATATTTGCTGGCCGAGGTTCATAGCAGCAGTCGGACATCAAAATTTGTTTGATTTGGGGTGTAAGTAGCAAGTATTTTAATCAAGTTGAATTTGTGCAGATCTGTAGTGCACACTTCTTTGTGTAATTATTCTCGACTCCCAAGTGTATTTTCTATGAATGCATCCTTACACCTTGCTGACCTCTTCTTACACAACAAAATGTCCGATTTATTATTTTGTACAATCTTTGAAAAATTCATTTTGGCACTCGATGCCTTAAGGGTTCTGCTCAAGTTCTTAAGGGCTTGTGAATTCTGCGATCGTATATGTAAATTGTAGCGCGTAACTTCGCATTATTGTATGAATCTTCCTCATTTTTTTTTCTTCTTTAACCTTTTATTCCCTTTAACCGTAGTCAGCCGGTACCTACACTGGCCAGCCGCCTTGTCTTTCATCCCCTTTTGTCTCTCTTTCTACTCAGCAAGTCATCGTATGTTTCATCATGTACAGACCACAACAAAAGAAGATAGCCATTCTTTTTTAAAAAATGAACCCATGTTTTTTTTTTTACTTGTTCATTCTGAAGACGATGATTGATTGAAACCGTCTGCCCTCCTCCCTTTAAAGCTGCCATAGATGACTATTTTATTCTGTAACTACTTTACTGTAGCTGTAACTACTGTGCATCTTTTCTCCCCACATGATTGAACATTGGAATTTGTTGCCTGCTGAAGTCCGGTTATTACCTCTCTCTCAGTTTTTAGATACCATAGCAGATGTATAGATTTTTAACATTTTTGTCATATTTTTGTGTTCCTGTCTTTTCACGCTGCCGTCATCTCCTGTACACCCACTCCTGCTATAGCCCTGCCGGGCTGCAGTACGTATAAATAAAATGTAACTGTGTACTTTTGACCTTTTTTTACCACTCCCTTCTGTAACACTTTCGGGCATTGAAGGTATTGGAATAAATAATCATCTGCTTGGTTACAAATTCTTGCCAAAATAACTTCTTAATGAATTACTTTAGCACACCTGTTGAAATTTGCAGTATCAAAGCTTGTCAGGGCTGGAAGCACATCTGCTTCATAATGATCCTGTTTTCAAAGTTTCCATCCCCAAAGTCTATCATAAGCCACACTGCTATGGGACATGGTCCCACAGGGAAAACGAGAGGCTTTCTTGGAAAATTTTAAGTAAAACGCTAACACATTTTGCTACAAGTTAGCAGGCTGGCATATCAGGACTGGTGCTTGTCCCATAATTCCTACTTAGTGAATGCTCCCTGAGCACTGTCTGCTATAAACTTGGAAATTACCTGCCGCAGGGACTCGGTTACTCTGGCATTCTACTGCCAAGCATGAATCCATAGGCTCCATACTCTGCCACCGTGATGACTTTCAACATTGGGGGAACATCAAAGACATCTAGCTGGTCAAAATATAATGGGAATCATCCAATAGAGTTTGACATACCCTTTATGTTTCTTTGGGATATTGCATTGCATTGTTCAATTTTACTGTGGCAATGTGTGTGCCAGGTGCATTAACTGAATATTATTTTGTGATAATTCAATGAATTAAGAACTAATTGATAAATTGTCACACGAATTCCTATGTCTGCCACTTGTGTGAACCTTGGGCACAAAAAAAATTGTGATCTGGCCTCATTTCTCCTTTTAAGAATGGGAGAGAGTGTGACTCAAGCATCTTGCGTGCACGTCATTAGGTTCAACATTTAAAAACATTAACCATTCATGACTGGACGTGTTTGCAGGAGATGTTAAAAAAATAATTTCTGCTTGAGCTGATCTTAGGACTTAAGCTCCATTGAAATGCCAGCAAAAAAAATATCTATGTTATCTTGCAGTGATAAGGCACAAGTGCTTTGCACAATGGATAATATTCGTCCATCTCAGAAGTGGTCATTGTTTTTTTTTTTTGTGCACTGTACATGATTCATGGCTCTCCGCGGCGATTCCAAAAAGTAAGCGACTTTTAAAAAAGCGCATTCTCCATGCGTGTAGATTTGCAATGTGGTCAGGTGTAGGACTCAAGATGATTTGAGCAGTGCTTAAAGGAGCACTATAGAGAAAAATTATTTAAGCTGTATTAGTAAATTAGCCCTTCTGGAACGTTAAAAACACCACTCTTAACACTAGAAGAAGCTTGATAAGCCAGAAAACATGCAGAAAGGAAAGGCGGGTGGTGAGACGCTGCCTTGAAGTTCTCGCCTTGAGGTCACGGATTTTAATGGCTTCTGTTAGGGCCTAGGCAATTGTTTACTGTTATAAATGAACTACATTGTGTTCTAAAGGAGGGAAAGATTGCTCATGGCAAGTTTTGAGAACTTTACTCAACCAGCATGGCCCAAATACGGGGGAAAAAAAGAAAACTGAAATTTATGATGTTGCACTGATGTATTGGCACACTAAGGTTTTGGTGTCAGATTTGTGCAGGGGTTTAAAAAAAAAGATACTTTATCAATTTGAACTTATTTAGTGCTTATCTTTACTGTCCCTTTAAAGGGGCACTGAGGCACTTCTCAAGTATGGTAAGAAAATGCTCCCAATTTGTAGCCAATGCTGCTGCGAACATGCAGGCCAGAGTCGTTCTGCCGCATGCTTCAGGGAACCTGCAATCTTTTATAGTTGTACCCACCAGCGTGGCACTGTGGCTAAGGTTGTGCGCTACTGCACACGAGGTCGCTGTTTTATTGTTACTCATTTTTCTAATGCTAGCAGTAAGAAATTCCATGTGCCCGAGCTGGTTAATGACACTAACCCGTGTTGTTTATTTATTAGTTTGTTAGCTACCTGCAAACCAGCACTCAGCACACAGTGGTTTTGGCACGTAAAACTCCAAATATTATATTATCAGCACACAGTCTCAGAACAAAAGAATACGAAAACTGTAAGATGGTTTCCAAGCTAATTACTTCTTTGTTGGTTTAGCTTGAGAAGAAGAAACTGAAAAGATAAAACAAACTGTTAAAGTGTTTTGTAACTGGAATAAAGGCTGTATCGTTAAGCTTGACTTGAAACAGCCTTGCTGCCTTACGCAGTCTGCTCTTGTACCAGATTTCACATTTTGTGTCTTCTTTAAAAATTCTAAATGTGGTTGCCTTAGAGGTTGTACATAAGTACAGCTATTAGTATATGATGCACTAATGTGTGTTCATGACTCCGTTGAGTACACTTGAGAATGCTGCCATCTTTGTTGTTGCATGGCTGTTGTAAGACCACAATCATTGTCATGTGCCGCACATTGTGTTGGCTTGCTAGGCGCTGGAACTTGTTTGTCTTACGATAACCGAGTAGTGATAACTCCATGCTGATCATTTTGGTGCTATGTTTGCCTGTGACTAACCCTGGCATGCCTTTCTACAGCAGCAACACTCTGGAGGCTGCTCTATTCAGTAAAAGAAATTGTATCATAAACCTAGCCTATTACTTTCCCATACAGCATGTCATCAGGAGTATGTGGAGGTAGGTTTTGATGATGGCAACAACTAGAAAAGTTTTTGAAACGATTCCGTGTTCAACTGCAGTGAGAAACATTCGTTAAATTTTTAAAAAGTATTTTTGAGAGGAAATGAGCCGCTTTCTACCCGGAAAATTGAGTTTAACCCCTTCTGCACCACACTATTAGTATCCCGAATCCTTACCAAAAATGGCCAAATTATTTTAAGTTAAAGGCCCCAGTTTTCAACATGTTTTACTTCCTCTGGTAGAATAATTCACTCCTGCTTTTGCTGCTGCACATATTTTGTGTTGCCATCTACCAAACCAAAAGTGTGACATAGTACCTACATGAAGTAAGCTCGTCCATGGCATCGCTGTCTCGGCCATTTTTACCTGAATGTGCCAATGAACCCATCCCGTAGCCCATCTGTGGCCTGGAAGGGGTTCAGTAAAAGTCGGTGCTTCTGTTTGCATACTTGTTTTTTGTTTTGTTGTTTCTGCTGGCGAGGGTTAGCTGTGAGGGATCTCTTTCCTTGGCTAATAATTTCTCTTGGCAAGACTCTTCAGTTTGGGTGACATTCCAGCAAGGAAAGGGTGACATTTAAAGAGAGCCAGTCGAGCTCCTGTGCAAATACAGAAGTTGAAATAAGTGTGATTGCATACGTTCATTTATATTTTTATTGCCATTTTCAAACGGTTTCATATGCACCAGGTTGTGGCCAAATATGTACGTAATTGGAGGTTTCGCATGCAAATAATGCAAAAATGGTGACCTGACCATGTAGCAAGCAAGAAATGTCTAAGTGCAACACAATGCATTCGCCACCCTTGCTAAGGCTTGTTTTTCTACGCTCCTTCAATTCAGTGGTATTCACTGATTGACATAATTCTCATGAAAATCTAATTTTCAGGATTTCTAGCAACTTCCCTACAGTCTACTGCAAATTATTGAGTTTGCGAATCATTAACCTTGCACAGTACATCATATTCTATTCCATTGCAGTACATGTCCTTCTTAGTGCCTGTACATTAGTGAATGGCTTATTAGTTAGCTACTGAATAACTGTAATTTGCAGCAATGCCTAGGGTAGTCTGTTAGCCAAGAATGGGGCCACCGAGTAGAAGTATCGTCCCAGTACTTGGTGAAATACAGGAACACTTTTTGTTGTAGGCTTTGGTGCACTTCAATATGATGGCGTTTGCATGCAGTGTTAATAAACTGCTTCCATTATGTTGAACTTGTGCGGTATTGCCAAATAAGAGAGTGAAGTTCATTTAGCATTTTCCATGCTTTTGCTGCATATGTGCTTTGTTTAGGTCACTGAGCTGCAGAGGTTCAGCGAAGCACAATGACATTGCTGCGTCTGCCTCGACTATTTGCCTTTTTTTATGCCAACAACACCGTTAAACATTACGGAGGCAATCGTGTACAGAATAACACTTAGTTTCTGCTACGCTATAAACTAAGTCATCAGGCTGTGCTTTCAGAAAGAGGAGAAACAAAATATAGGAGCCGTGTAAATAAAAAGTTCCTTGAAAAACAAAAATGAGGCTCCAGTGTGAAAACTAAGTTCTGTGTAGTTAAGGCAGCTCAGCTGTTCAGCCGAGAAGATCTGAACGAGAGAATGCATTTGCTGGAAATTAAAATGCAAGCAGGTAAATTATGCATTGTGTGCAGAAAATCCTAAAATAACTTTTCGTTTCCCACTTGTTGACAGAAGCGAGTCATGGTTTGAAACATGGAGAAAAATACAATGCAGTACTTAGGGGCGTGTATAGAAATTAAAAATGCTATGCACAAAATCATTCAAGATTGTAAACTTCTCTGTGTGATATCTAATTTTTCATTTGCAGAGGAAATAAATGTGAAAGAAGAAAAACGAGTAATGATGGCATGTAATCATCGCTACATGTGCGCTCTTCTTATCACTTATATGTCATAAGCCACATTACTTCATCGTTTATAAACTTGCATTACAAGGTATGTCATTTTTTATGCACAGTAGCAATGGCAGTGAATGGCTTAGCAATGTATGCATGTGATTCTCACTAAAGCATAAATTTGTAAAGAAAGGCACTTGTAAACTTTCAATTGGTGCAGCGCAAAAAAATTTAATGTGGTCAGGATGAAACCAGACCACTATGATATCTTATAGCCTAGTTTTTGCTGCCTGGCATTAAATCGCTTTGAGGCAGAAAGGCAGTCTCCACATTTTTCTTTAATCTTTTTTTTTATTGCATGGGCTCTGATACGGCATGTTACAGTTGAAGGAATGCATTCAGGCCTTCTTCATGACCGAGCTGCATAAGTGGCCTGTGGAACTTACATCGCCCATAATTAACTGTTCGTAATCATTGGGCTGGTCTATTTGTATCTCTAAGCATTTTTCTCTTGTGGTTTTTGGCCCTGTACGCTGCCACAGCAGACACCGAGCATCCGCTTCATTTTTGGTTCTGACGACCATAAGGGTGGAGGGTGCAGAGGTGAAGCCCACAAATCACCATGCACTGTGTTTCTTGCATTCTTCAGAAAGTCGTCAAAATGAACTCTGAGCTTCTGCTGTGCGAGTTGCAAACCGATCTTTGTAGCCTACTGTGATGACTCAATGGCTACAGTGTTCTGCTGTTGAACATGAGGCTGTAGAGTGTCTATCAAAATTCTGCCCGGCATGGCAGTGGCTACTGTATTTCGATGGGGCAAATTACAAAAATGCTTGTGTACTTTGGTTTAGATGCACGTTAAAGTACCCGAGGTGTTCATAATTAATCCACAGCTTTCCACTACGACATCCCTCATAACCCGCTGAGCTGTTTCAGGAGGTTAAACACCACAATGAATTTTTAAACAGTTTTGTTCCCGGGTGGAGGTGTTATGCCAAGGGCAGCGTGTTCCAGATGCTAATTATATAATTTCACTGACCCGGAAGAGGAGTTGACAGGCAAGTGGGGAGAGTCGTAGGAGGGATGGTTAGCAGCAACTAACGGTGGCAAATGTGCGCTGAAATTGCAGCACTTGCCGCTGTAACGAACCGCGGTTCGATGGTGCGTGACCACGTGGCCGACGATGCGCAGCCAGGCGTGTCATCAGGGGCCTTGTCGCGAGAGTGTCAAGGGTGTGACACGTGCGTCATCCAGCAGACGAAGCACTTGTGCTGCTTGCCTGTTGACAGCTTGTGTCACCTGCGCTGCAAACAGTGGTTTATGTGAATTGACATTCTCTGAGCAGCAGCTTCCGCACAGTTTTGTAACATTGTGCATTCATGCGGCCTTCTTCTGAGATGGGGTGAGAGCAAGCTTTCCAGTGCTTTCGCACATTTGTCTTCTGTTCTCGCACAAGTACTGTCCTTGGCACACTGGCAGTGAACGTCAGCTGTACATTCGTATTCATCGTGACCTGTCACAATCAGCACACGGGGCTTTCTTCAGAATGTGTCTTATCGCTCGGTACTGTTGAAGCAGAAAAAAAATTCAGCAGCCTTTCTGTTTTATACCTTCAAGTACTGGCATAAACTTGGAGAAAATGTGGAATGCCATCTATTGGGGATATCAATTTTTTAAATCAGGAGGCCTGGTAGCAACAAAACAAAAACCAGTTTGTTCAAATTGCCATGTGACTGTCCGCTTGAAGCACTTTGCATGTATTCGTAGGCTTCTTTCAAACTAAAAAAAACACTTATGTAGCACATATTCGCCAAAAGGCTCTATCAGGAGTTTTTCATATTGCTCTATAATTTTCTCATTGACGCTATGCATTGAATTATAATATTTGAAAAGTTGAATAATTAATTAGGACTAATTATGTAATTATGTATGACCTGGAGAGGCAAAGCAGGAGAGTTGGTTTAAAGATTAATCTGCAGAAAACTAAAGTAATGTTTAACAGTCTCGGAAGAGAACAGCAATTTACTATAGGCAGCGAGGCGCTGGAAGTAGTAAGGGAATACATCTACTTAGGGCAGGTAGTGACGGCAGATCCGGATCATGAGACAGAAATAATCAGAAGAATAAGAATGGGCTGGGGTGCGTTTGGCAGGCATTCTCAGATCATGAACAGCAGGTTGCCATTATCCCTCAAGAGGAAAGTGTATAATAGCTGCGTGTTACCAGTACTCACCTATGGGGCAGAAACCTGGACGCTTACGAAAAGGGTTCTACTCAAATTGAGGGCGACGCAACGAGCTATGGAAAGAAGAATGATAGGAGTAATGTTAAGGGACAAGAAAAGAGCAGATTGGGTGAGGGAACAAACGCGAGTTAATGACATCTTAGTTGAAATCAAGAAAAAGAAATGGGCATGGGCAGGACATGTAATGAGGAGGGAGGATAACCGATGGTCATTAAGGGTTACGGACTGGATCCCAAGGGAAGGGAAGCGTAGCAGGGGGCGGCAGAAAGTTAGGTGGGTGGATGAGATTAAGAAGTTTGCAGGGACGGCATGGCCACAATTAGTACATGACCGGGGTAGTTGGAGAAGTATGGGAGAGGCCTTTGCCCTGCAGTGGGCGTAACCAGGCTGATGATGATGATGATGAATTATGTAATTAGGCAGAATGCAAAAAATTATCTGAGTACCTCCAAGTGACGGCAAACAGCATTACCATGGTTCTGTCCAGCTATGTGGCATTTGCACATTTTCAAATCTTGGTGCATGATAGTTGGGACACCCCGTATACGCTGCGTTAGCCTGCTGGGTTGTTAGGTAGCACTTGTGTGTTATTACCATTTCTACATGTTCTTGCACTTCTATGCTAAGAACTTTTGTCATAGTGCAGCCACTAAGCCAGTTGTCAACATTTCTTAAAGCACCAACACGGAGAAGAAATGGCACCTCTTAAGCTCTTTGTCTTGCGACTCGCACTGTTTTCCTTGCCTCTTCATGTGTAACCAACTTGACCATCCTTTAATACTCAAGGGCCCTCTATGGCAGAGATATTACTGTGGTTAGCATTAGCTTATGTTTATTAGGTTTGTTCGGGAGGTTTCTCAAGGTGGTTGCCGAGTACCTGATGCACCCAAGAAACCCTGACGCCCACATTCACGAATGTGCCTTGGCTCAAAAATCGTCCTAGGCTCCAGAGGGTGTTGAACTGTGACTCATGCAGACACTGCAGACCGAGAATTCTCCTAGGCACTTCCTGCAAAAAAGTAGCGACAACATGCCTCGACTGCCTTTGCATGATGCTTTGATGGCCTGCTTAGGAATTGTTAACCTAGGAATCACTGAGGATTATTAAAGCAAGGTGCCTTCCACACATAAGGTTTGGTGCTGCCGTCTGCATCTTGGAGCGAAAATGGAGTGCTGAGCGGAGGGAAGTTTATGAATATGAGGGTAATATATCGAAAGGAATTCTTGCTTTCAGCCTCTAAGAAGTTTGCATTTCTGAAACCAAAAATCAAGTGCGTGCTCATTTTGCTTCAGAAGTGTTGTCAGCGCATCAGTTCTGGTATAGTTGCTTTGCTGTCACTGTTTATTTATCCTGTACCCGGTGTAGTGCTGGCTTTTTCAGCACGCGTCGCCTCCCACTCGTGCTTTACCTGCATTCCTACGCTCATTGCTGTTCCTCAGCTTTCATGCCTGGACTTGCCATTGACGTGTGCTATTTGTCTGTCCGGCGCGCTGTATGTAGAAAAGCCCTGTGCCGGAGCTCGGATGAAGTTCCTCCAGCCAAGCTGAGCTGCCCAGCCATGAGCGAAGTGGATGCCCGTTCGTGCTGCAGTGTTGCCAGCGCTAGCTGTCATCCCCGGAGCAAGATGGATGTGGTCTGCGTCATTGACCTGGTGGGTTTAACTCTGCCCTTGTTTCTCTGACATTCATCATCACACCTCTATTACCTGCACACAGTTGTAAGGATACAGGTCAGAATTTCAGAATAGTCCCCAGCAGTATGCGCTTAGAGCAGCTGAATTAATTCAGTGAGTTGGGCAGCTCAGAGCAAGTCACCTTTTCTTGCACATTTGACTCCACACTTTGGGTGCAAAGGTTTCAATTGTATGGTAAAACGAAAATGCGTTTTCGAATTTTGTTCTTTAACTGCAGTGCTGATGATGTCACAGGCTTCAAAGTATTGTGGCAGATTGTTTTCTTTTTTCATTTTATGAATGAACTCCAATGCTCTTTTTGAATAAAGATTTTAACCAGCCTCTGCCAAGCATTGTTATGATGTACGATATCGCATTGCCCATTTCTCATAATGTCCTTTCTGGCTAGGCAAGCCTTTTTTGCTCACAGCAAGGCTATCCTATTTTCCATTCCAGAAGCCAGAAGGATTTTTAATTAATATTTCTCTTTTGTGCCTCAGTTAAGGGAAATGACTTGTGCTGTAGACATGTTTGCTTGGCACCACCATCTCGTTCACAGATCACTGGTACGGGTGCAGCAGGTGGTCGGTTGGCACAACGCAAGGCAGCGTACGAGGAGATCAGAAAGGCGTCCAACTGTGTTGGGGCCACTTTGCATGAGTTGCCCTTCAAGAAGCTTGACTTTGGGGAGACCAAGGTGCTCGATCTTTTCTACAATGCAGACGTGGCCATTGTTGACGTCTCCATCCAGGTGGGTGCTGCAGCATCTCTGGCATTTCTCAGATGATGAGGCAGTAAGGCTTCTGGAACACCACTCAGTCTAGCGTCAGTGTAAAGCACATGTGTAGAACCTTTCACAGTCGGGGAATATGGGCATGCATTAGTGTTCTAAGCAAGTTCTTTTCATGCGTTTTTGAATGTAAGAGCAGAACCCTACAAACGCCATTGTTGGCATCAAGAAGTGTGTGTGGCAGGCATTGGGAACAAGATGAAAATTTGGGCAGTGTATTTACCCTAGAGTCAGCACATCTATTGCAGTGTGCCATATGTTTGTATTTTTCATAGCTGGTGTCTCTTCAATGCAGGACCAACGTAACCCTCTCTTTTACCATCTGGGTGTGCGAGAAAGCTTTGGCATGAAGCAGAACATGATCCTCTACAACGACCACACTCCCGGCGAGGCATACTCCATAAAGGTAGAGGCTCGCTTTCATGAATTTTTCCATGTACCAGTGGCTAGGGGCCTTGTCTGAATCTCTGCATTTGGTTGATGCGAGAACATCACATGAAATGTCAGGTGTTCAGTAACCTTCCACAGTGGTGTGCCTCTTACGCCATGCACAGCTTTAAGATTTTATGATTCAATGTATGTAGTTACTCAGGAAGATGCTAATTTCTGGATTACTGCATTGCTTCAGGCTATTCTTTTTTTCTTTTCCCCTGATTTCAAGCTTCAACGTTTGGCAAGAACCACCATTAGGCAACTATGTTATGTGGGAAAGCCAACCTCTTCGAAGCAGGAAGTGCAGGTTTGCGATTGAAGGCACACGACTCAGTCCACCCAATGTGTATGGTGGTACAGGTATAATGAGGTGTAGCTACAATAAATCAAAATTTATGTGCCACATTCCCTCTCTGTCATATTTGTTTTTCTGTTATTTTCCTTATATTTGTGCTGAAATTCTGGTTGGCAGACCTTGTTATAACTCATCAGCACAGACAAGGCTAAAAGCCCAATACCAACATAATTACAGTCAGAATGGCTAAAGCATTGCTTGTTTGAAAACGCCTTTCTTATGTTTTAAGGTACAATAGCTTGGGGGTTCCCAAACTGGATTCTGTGCAACCCGGGGGTTCTGCAAGCGGCACTTTAAGGTTCCTTGAGCAGCCAAAATGAATCCGACCCCATCCCCCATCAATGGATATTTCTATTAGAGTTCGGATTTAACAGAGCCAGTGCATGCGGCATCTGCAGTAGTCTTCACGACAAAGACCATCGTGGCAGCGGCATTCAAGACTCGTTGCTATGGGATTCACAGGCCCCAATTTCATTTGTACTCATGGACGGTCTGAACGAAAATGAACGTGTGCTATGTCCTTCAAGCTTTTGAAACACTTTTGAAACTTGCAGCATGTTGGCTCATTGCCGACATATGACGATTGACTGTTGTTGTAATAATTGTGACGACACACGGACGGGAATATCATACGAGATTCGTGGTAAAGGCCTACTGGTGGGGCAGTTTCCATATACACAACGTGGTTTGATTGTGTACTGTCTTAGTTCCTACTTTGTCAGGAATAAAATGCGGTAACCACCACATCAACTCGCATGAGGCAAATTGCAGTCACACATGTCTGGGAGGCATGGATTTTTAGGATTAGCATTGCGGTCATTATATATTTCGATGACTATTCTACAGTGTGAATGACCTGGGGCATTTTTGCTCAACAACAAAGATAAGTTCACTTTTGTGCGTCCCATGTATTGTCTGCGTCAGGACTTAGTTTATGGCGTGGGGTACTATAAAGCGGTAGCCGTTTTCTTTGTGCACACTGCATTATGGAGGGCAGAGCTGTGTAAAAAAAAAAATGATTCGGGTGTTTATGTGCTATTCCAAGTTCTCCAGTAAAGGGCGATAGCTTTCGAGATTTGTTGTTGAAAGTTGACACGCTGAGCCATAAACATTTGTTTCATTCACGTGGCACTCATTCTGGACACTTTGTTTTTTAGCTGTTAAATTGATTAATCACAACATTCATTTTGAGGCCGTGGATAAGCACATAGCTGGGAAAAACAAGTAAGGTGGAGAGGGGGGGATTCGTAGCATTTTGTGATGGTAGGGGGGGTTCCCCAATGCCCAGAATGTTTGGGAACCCCTATACTGGAGCAACATGCATCTACGTGGCCTTATTACACAAATCAGGAATCTTCGTGGAGCACTTCGTGATCCTAATAGAATGGTTTAGCACAGTGCAACGGGCAATCCACTGCGGCTGTGGTGAGTGCCTCCCATAAATCAGACTGATGACTCGCTTCCTTGGCAGACAGTTTTACCATGCTTCTTCATCCCATGCATCTTACATTGTTATTTGTCTCCAGATTGCCTGTGCAAGCTACCCACTGACGACTTACAAGGTGAATGATGCTGGTGTCTGCGTCGTCACTGAAACACCTGGTATGGCCATTGTTTCTGAGGAAACAGTGGAATCCAGGCAGACCCTCCATGCCAAGCTGAAAAAGTTCCTCCAAGACATTGAAGTACAAACCAAGTGAGTTGGTGTACTCTAAGAATGTAACTTCCCGGTCCACTTGCAACATTGCTGAACTATAGGTGAAGCTCGGTGCATCAAATTTGGTTTTAATGACATTTTACTTTAAAAAAAATTTAATTGCCTAACAGTGTCTCATACAGATCGATGCAGAAAGTTCCTCATGACTTCAAACAAGTTCAACCTGGCATTTAATGAAGTTTTCGCAAACCTTTATCAATGCTTTTTTATTGCAAAGCTAATCTTTCCAATCAAATCTCTTGCTGAAAATTGTGAAGAAAACAAGAAACAAGAAAGCATGAATGCCACTATATTGAGGAGATATTGCAAACTGATAATTTGGTCCCTGTTACTGGTTGTGGCAGAGCCAAGGCTTTGATGTGCCTGTAGTAAGAAGCTGTTGGGGTTTCCTTGAGGTTTTGAAATCCTGCCAAATCCAAATCCGGTGCCATGTTATCTCATAAGTGCACACATTACCGGAATGCATGATTCGACTTAATGATGATCACCACTTCATCAAACATGGCGTGTTGCAAAGCACAACATTGTCTTAACGTGAGCTGTTGTGTAATGACATCACGCCTCGGACATACACTCACTGATTTTCCCATTTGTCGCAGTGTTCCCCCCTACAATCACTCTATTTGGTGGTAGGCACCTTGCTAGTGTAAAACCCCGGTTAGGCATCCCCCAATTATGCAACAAATGGATGGATTATGTGACAAATGGAAAGGATGGGGTAGCATGAACCAGGTGAACTCACCATACAGACAATGCATTAAAATCTTCAGTTACACGACACAAGATTACGTCATGTCATGTGTCATACAGTGACCCGCATGAAGCCAGGAACTCAATGATGAACTAATGGCAGATGCGTGAGAAGCACTGGACTTGGATGTTCTACAAGCTGAAAGCCACTTTCAAAACTAACAGCCTGTGTGTTGTGTCGGTAGACACTACAGTCGAAACCCGCAATAACAAAATCGCTGGGGAAAGCAAAACATTTCGCTTTTGCGGGAATTTCGTTAGCGCGAGAATGAGGCAGAAAAGACAGGGAAGGAAATTGGCTTGCAAAAAAAAAATTTATTGCAAAAAGTCAGTCAGCTTACTTTGCCGAGCCTTGCCTTGCAGCAATTTTACTGCTCTCGACTCGCACTGCCTGAAGTGGTCCATTGCCACGTCGTCATCATGCTCACCGAAAAATGATCGAATTACATCGAAGGCATTCAACACATCCCGCGGGTTCGCAGTCCTCTCTTGATTTGGTGTCTGCTGGTCGTCGGCGTCGTCGGCACCTTGGCAAATGCTACTTATGATGACCTCATCAGTCATCTCTTCATGGATGACAACACCTTCATCTACACGAACGAACTCATCGATGCTGAGGCCATCCGGAACACCATCTGTCACGGCAGAAAGTTAATCCCATGCGTGGGCCAGCGATGGCGGCACTGCGCCGTCAGCACTGTCAACTAGTGCACCTTCAGGCGAATCTTCTTGTGATGCCACTGGATCAGCGCATGATGCTTGCCGAGTGGCAATGAAGCCGGCATGATTAAAACAATTAGCTATCACGGCTGGCGACGTCGCAACCCATGCGGCGGCCATCATCTTAAGCACCATGAACATGTCCACTACGGTGGGACGGTTCAACTGGAGGTTCAGCAGCAGATGCTGAATCAGCCTCTCCTTGTAGGCGCACTTGACGCTACGAATGACACCTTGATCAAGTGGCTGCAGCAGGGAAGTGCAGTTCGGTGGAAAAAAAAAACCAAGCGCACGTTTCCCAGTTCCACGTCATCGACATGATGGGCACTGCAATTGTCCAAAAAAAGGCAGACCGATCTGCCTGCCTTCCGCATGTCCATATTGAAGGCCTCGAGCCAGCTGCCAAATATGGCCCGGGTCATCCATGTCTTCAGGTTCGCGGTGTACTGTACGGGCAGCCGACGATTTCCCTTGAAGCAGCGGGGCTTCTTACTTCTGCCGATTACAAGCAGTGGCCATTTATCTGTGCCGTCCATGTTGGTGCACAACAAAATTGTTACACGCCACTTGCTGTGTTTCCCCCCGCAACATTTCTGGCCTTTTAAGTCCAGGGTCTTCGATGGCAGCATCTCGTAGAATAAGGCCGTCTCATCTGCATTGTAAATGTCCGAGGGCATGTACTGGTCCAATACTTCCTTGTTGGTCAGCAGCCACGACGACGTTGTCAAGGGGTCGACGACTGCTGCCTCCCCGGAAATGACTTTGGCCACTATGTCGTGGCGGGCTTTGAAACGGCTCAACCAGCCAGGGCTAGCCTTAAAATCAGCGTGCCTGAGAATGCATGCGAAGTCCAGCGCTTTCTGCTGAAGAACTCTGCCAGACAGCGGCACTTTGTTGGCATGCTGTTCACAAAACCATGCAAACACCGCCTTGTCAACGTCTGGAAAAGCCGCAGCACTCACCGTTTTGTTTTTCGCACTCACACCATTTCCGAGCGCGCCGAGAATGGAGGCCTTGTTTTTCAGAACTGCGATATCGAACTGCACGCAATTCCAAATTCTTCGGCGACATCCATTTTCTTCCTGCCCTTTTCAGCTTGGGCAATAATTGCAGCCTTATCCTGCAGTGTCATAAATTTCCTCTTTTTGGCTGGAGGCGGCATCTTAGCAGGCTGTCAAAGCGAATGGTCCGATTGGCACAGTGACACACAGTTGACGCACTCTAGCACCAACGACACTGAGCACACGACCATGTGCGGCGGTACACAAAGCCCACTGATACTAAAGCGTCATCCGGGTTATCGGAGCCTTCACGTGTAGTAGATTTCGATTTGGCTGCCACGCACGCAGGCGTTTTGCTCCGCATTTAGCACAAGCTGTAATGGCACACAGGATTAAATAAAATGTGCTCACTGCGAGATCGCCTACGGTTCTCGTCTTTATTTATTTGTATCATTTAAATGCTAATTGCATTTTTGGCCCGGACACTGCGCAGTCACCTGTTGCTACGGGCAAACGACCACCATCATCATCATCGCTGTCGTCTGTCACGAGAGGTGGTGCGAGGATTTTTTTATTGTAAATGATGGCGGCGGCCACGCAAGTGTGCTGTGGCGGTAGTTAATGCAATTTAAGCGCACAACGAATGCATTTGAGCAGTTTCCGGACACAACTAGTGTTACATGAGTAGATTATTTGCGGACTGTCGTTTCAGAAAATTTCGTTGATGAGGGATTGCTATAGAAAAAAGTTTCGTTGTCGCGAGATAGGAAATGCATTGACTCCTATGGCTGTTCGCCGGGGATCCGAAAATATTTCGTTGCGGCGAGAATTTTGTTCCCTCGGGATTTCGTTACTGTGGGTTTCGACTGTACACTGGACTCGGGGGCCAGAGGGGAAGGGCCAAGACCTAAGGCGCATACTGGCTGCGAGGCATCAGAGCGCTGAGCGGCATGTAAGAGACGCGCAAGCTATTTAGGGCGGACAACTGTTTCCTACAGTATGTCGCTTTTAAAACTTGACACAACAGTCCGTATAGCTCATTGCTTACATAGGACATGATGGGGCTGGGCACGCTCACATGCATTTCACAGTACAAGTGCGACATGGTGACTTGGTACATATCTGTACTGGGTAGTTAACTTTTGCAGTGCATGCATGTCTACATTTTCTTAAAGAGCACTTTGACGTGCGCAAGGTGCACTGCGGTCTCGCGTTCAGGCGATGCAGGCTTTCAGGGTTAGTGTTGAAATCTGTACATCGAAGACTATTCTACAACATGAGCGACTTGCAATATTCGTGAGTAGAAAATAAGTAAACTTTTTTTGCTTTCGACACTGCCTTGGAGAAGCATATCGGTAAGTTCACGCTTTTCATGACCTTGGGAAACTGTCCGAGATGTGCAGGGATCACAGATAAGCTTCAGATAGGCATATTTTTATGTTTGGAATTATCAATATATTGAACTATTTCGTGATACCCTTTGAGTTTGATGCAGTTAAACCTTGATATAATGAAGTTGGTAAAATAGGCAGTTTCCTTTGTTATATCAAAATTCGACCTTTTATACAAGTAAGTACAATCGCCGATCGATTTTTCTTTAATGGAAAGGGGCTGCAGAATTTCCCAAATTATTTTTTAGGCAATATAAAAAAGAAAATTTTAATGAGAAAGCAATTAATTTTGATGAATGTAGGTGTCAGCAATAAATGATACGGTTTCATGCCACGTCGATGATATATTCAGATCGGCGGTACGAATTAAGTGAAGCCAGCCACGCTTTCGCATGCACTCAGCCCCCACGGCTGATAGCGTCATCCGCACTCGGACGCTATCATGAAAAGCGCCGGCAGTGGGGAGTGAATGCTTTGTATGTCTCATGCTCCAACAGGTCACCAAAACTCGTGATTACGCAACCTCCAGTACTAAATGTGCAGGAAGACAGCTTACTTAATGTCATGCTGTCTCGGCACGCCCACTCTTTGCACACATGGCAGATTACTCTTAAAGCAGTGCGTGTGGCTGTGAACGCGCTCAGCCGCACACTTTCAGCCGTGCACAGCCACGGCCGAAACGCATGGCAGAAATCGAAACGCGGGCCAACTTACCCCCTACTCCACCCCACCCCTGCCCTCTCACACGTGCCTGATCGCGTTACTGCGAGCTTGCTCCCCTCTCCCTCTTTCTCCTTGCTCGCGTGGGAAGGCAGTACTCATGAAGCCACCATATTTCTTGTCTCACCCTAGCACACTTTCCCTTGCACCTAAAGCACACAGCGTGTGGGACGCCATAGGATCTTATCGCACTTTGACTTTATATGGGACATGATGCTTAGGGGATCATTCTTGTTATGTGGCGCTCAATCTGAGAGGTATGTTTGCAAGCAGCCACTTGTAGTTCAATCATTTGAGCATATGCACCCGTGAAAGTTTCCATTTATTGTCTCAGGATTCCTTTGTGGCGGCAGTGAAATTTCGTTATATTGAAATCACATACATACACACTTCGTTATATTGAGGTGCTAAATACATGGTGTTCTATGGACAAGAGGTCATGAAAAGTTAAATACTTCATTATATTGAGAATTTAGTTATATTGAAGTTCATTATGTCGAGGTTTTACTGTATATCCGGGATCAACTGTACAATGATTTCGCGCGGTCCTGAGAAAGTAGTACTATAATCGTTGTTCCACTGTATATTCAGAGCAGAACTTGCAGGGTTTCTTGTGGTTTGTGGTGACATTGTGTGAGGCAGCCTGAGGATGCATCCTTCGCAGGCTTTAGTGGCATAGCAATTTCTCACCTGCTGTACTCTTGGGTTGCGCGAGGTTTCACGCACTACGTATTGCTATGCAGAGCCCACATGAAGGAGAAGTTCCTTGCTGACCTGCGGAAAGCACGCGAGAACTACACCGGTGAAGAACTCGCCAAGGTCAGTAGTAAGCCCCTGGTAGAAACAGCTTACTTACGGTTTGTATTCTGGCTCTTTGTTTGTTGTAAGATACAAAGAACTCGTGCACCTTTGGTTCAGGTTTACCTCTGTGGCTATCTTACCTCCCACTGCACTGAATAACTGGCATTTTGCATGGCATTCACAGTCTTCGAGGCCATGTTGGCGGCAGTTACTGTCACTACCACAATCGCTCTACTGTTAGGGGAGCTTTGACCTTTACCCCTCCATGTTGTATGTGTGGCTGTGCAGTCTTCTATTCTGGCAAGAATTAAGCACCTGTGTAAGTGCCATTGCTGCGATTAGCTGTGCTAACAGGGAAATTGGATAAGAAACCCAGAGTGATACATTGAGAAACATAATGGGTGCCTTTTAGCTATCAGTTTATGTAACATTGATTCATGACAGTGTTAAATACTCCAAGCTCTACTTAGAGGGCAGTAACATGAGGGTGCATGTCAAAGTAGGAATCGGTGATTAAGACAAATTTGCGAAAAGGAGTAAGAATCTTTACTGGCAGGAATGACGCTCGCTCAGCTTCTTTATTCAGTGCGTTGTGGTTGGTAAGGCAATGCCAGCATTGGACAGTGTGCAGAACAAAATAAGATTTCGGAACATCATGCTGCGTGCTCGTTTGTAGGATCATGGCATTCAGATGACCTGCCAGCAGTCACGTGATACTGCACCTTTCATGAGATACACTCGAACCTTGTTATAAGGAAGTTTAAAGGGGAGCATAAATTACTGCCTTATATCCATTGGTTCGTTATGTCCATTATTGCCATTTAATGCAATAGATGCCTAATGGAGTGTACAATTGTAGACGGCATTGCGACCCGTGGAACCACACATGGCCACACGTGCGATGAAGTTTGAATAAAACAACAAAAGAATCTTCGGCGTTTGGAACATGTGACTTATCACCTGACGCAACAACCTTTAGATAGCTGCCTTCCCTTCAGTTGCGATAGTCTTTCGCGTGTGCTTTCCACTTGGCTCATCGTGGTCCAGCAGCACGTGGCGCACAACATGGCGCTACGCCTTGTAATCGAGGAGGCAAGCGCACTTCGCTGGCTTGTCTTGGCTGGGTCTTGGCCTCCGAGATCGCACTGATGCCAATGCAGTCTCGGAGGCCATGCCCAGCTGAGCTAGCCTGCGAAGTGCACTGTGCAGTACAAATGATTGCACTAATCTTTAACACCACGCTGCGCGGCTACACGTGGTGCAGCTTGCACAGACAGGTGCGCAGCTAAGCACGGTGGTGAGAAAGACCAGTGTTGCTCGACAATGTATTCGATGCGGAAACGTGGGGGTTTTGAACTGCCCGAAACCCGCAGAAAGTGATGTACTCAGCGCGCAGCGGTCAGCTTTTTCTTTTTTCTTTTTTTTTTTCGGAGGCAAATCTAGTTTGTTTTATCCATTGACAGGACATTTTCACTTTGTTAAAACAAGGTTTTAAATACATGGATCTAGGTTTTAAATACATGGATCTCTATGGGGATTTCGAAGGGAATGCCATTTAGTTTCTTATATAGATTATTTAATTATATCCTGTTTCATTATAAAAAGGTTTGAGTGTACTTCAGTGCCTACGAAGGATATCTAGGAAAGTAGAATGTGTATCAGAATTAAGCTAACATGTCCCCAACGTCACTGATTTCAATGCAAGTTCCACTTGCATTGAAATTGCATGAAGGGTAATGAAAGCAAGTTAACTTATGCGAGCCACTCCATAAAGCTGGCTATCCTTGCATAAGTATGTTAGTATTATTGTACAGATTGCTCTCTCCCTCATTTTTTTTCCAGATGTTACGAAATTTTAGGAAGCGGCTGGATGACCCCAACATCATATCCGGTGACGTTGTACTGAGCATGCTCATATCCTTCAGAGACATTCAGGTTGGTTTCTTTGTCTGTAATTTTCCTTGAGCTTAACGGAATAGTGAATAATATACTTGCAGAACTAGTACATGACCTTTTTATTACCATGAACCTGCTAATGAAATGAAACCCCTTTCTCATACGAAATATAGCATGAGAAATCGGTTCTTTCTAACTGTGTGGAATGAGGCTCGTAATGTTGACATTGCATGCGTGCCTTATCTGTTTCTGTGCTGTTTCGGAAAGTCGTTCAACAGTGAGCCGTAAAGCTTATGTTACGTTTTATCACTTTTGAGACATGTTGTTTTTTTTTTTTCCGTCGCTCATTCTAGGATTATGATGCAATGGTAAAGCTGATGGATGACCTACAGACAGTGCCAAACATGAAGTTCACATCAACACCAGCCATCCAACATTCATATGCATTTGCCTTAAATAGGTACGTGTAAGCAGTTGTGCAGTCCTGTAAAGGAATGCAGGCATTATTTTTGAAGGTACTGTGAAGGGTGAGATACCAAAGTGTATGAGCATGTTAAAGATGTGCTTTTAGCAAGCTTGTATAGAAGGCAGGGCTTTTCGGGCTCGAAATGAATTCTTCTGCTGTTTTAGCAATGTGGCATTGGTGGGCCATCAGGTGTTTTGTAATCACTTGAGCCATGGTTCTTGAATTTGGCTTCGTAGAAACACCTTAAGGTTCTTTTCTGTTTAACTGGGGTTTCTTTTTATTTTTTATTACTCTTTGCCAAAAGTAACATTTTGAACTCTAAACATTGTTGAACCCTATGGCCATCACACCTAGCATTGAGTCTACCGAACAAAAGGCAGCTTTCTTTTTCCCTTAGTAGCAACAAAACCATATGGCGTACACCAATTTTTCATGAAAACACACGAAAAAAAACAAAGAAAAGATAGAAATATGAGCTGTACAGAAAATTTATTATACACAATAGTAGTTATTCAGGTATTGAATCTCAACTTGTGTTTAGTGCCAGTAAAAAAATTTTCGGTTTGTGTTAGCTGTAAAGTTGCGTTCTTCATCTTACACTTCCTGTATGAAGGGTTTCAGCTCACAAAGTTGGCAGGACAAGTGCTTTGAAATTGGCAGTACCTGAGTTTTATTCGTAGGCCATGAGCCATCCTCCTCTTCAATAAATGCGTAGTTATCCATTTCGTTGATTCATTTCCAGACTGAACCATCTGTTGTGATTGTGTGCCTCCTTTCAGGCGCAACTTGCCGGGCGATCGTGAGCGTGCCCTGGAGGTGATGACGTCTGCCCTGCAGAAAAAGGAGAACCAGGTGCCCGACATCCTGTGCCTCTGCGGCCGCATCTACAAGGACAAGTTTGTCGAGTCGGACTACACGGACCAGGAGAGTTTGAAAAACGCCATCCACTGGTAAGTCGGCCTTCCACGCTTCAGTGTCGACGTCAAGGTGCCACACTCCTGCTGTTGGGCCAATTGCATCTTAGCTGGGCCATTGCTTTTTTGATGCTTGGTGGTTTTGATCATTGAGTTTCGTGCTAAAAATCACTAGAGGAAAATCTGGTGCTGTGGTTCTTCATCTAGCATGGGAATGATGGTTAGTAAAGTATGCACTGCTCGTAATGTAAGCTGCTGGAGTTGTGAATTTCCACATCATAAGTGGTACCACACTAACCAAAATATTTTCACAGGCTGTTGCACTCTCTACCAAAAATTTTAATTCAAAAACTAATAGCCTATGAGGTTATTGACACCAATACAGTCTATTAAGTCTATTAGTGTACAGT
The DNA here is from genome assembly GCF_038994185.2 of Dermacentor albipictus. Taxonomy (NCBI): domain Eukaryota; kingdom Metazoa; phylum Arthropoda; class Arachnida; order Ixodida; family Ixodidae; genus Dermacentor; species Dermacentor albipictus. Next base: position 92,094,190 of record NC_091825.1, read on the forward strand.
CGAACCCGGCTATATCGAACTTGCTAAAGAATGCCTATCAGTGATAAGGGCATAATTTGATATAAGCCTGCTAAAAAACTTGACGTTATAAAAGCACATGCCATTTATAAAATCACTTTATTGATGAAACTAGCTTAGTTTCGCATGAAATAGTCCTCTATTTTCTTCTGCTTGGGCAATTTCGCTGCCTGCAACACACATACTTCTCCACATTGTCTAAAGAGTCGTAGCAGCTGAGGCTGCAACCTTCCACATTCGCGCAACAGCACCGGACTAGTGCGAGTGCACCAAACACCTTCGAGGATGTGGGTAAAGGACCATCATTGCTTTCCTCATTGTGTCCGCTTTCACTTGGGATCGGTACGATGTCGGCAATGTAGTCTTCATTTTCTGCCTCTCCTGTGGTTGTGACACCATCATCAGCACTCACAAACTCGTCGACCATTGACTCGTCAACGACTTTCGGAAATCTTTACAGCTTGCTCCAAGCTTTGGCAGTACTGGCAACGGCTTCGTCGCACACATCAGAATTTTGTCATCACCGGGCACGTGGAAGCCGGCACGTTTGAAGCAATTTCAGATTAATCACTTGTACACGGCCGTGCGTACGCGTCAGGCGCCACGGGCACCGGGTCGTGAGTTTGTCTACTTTAGCCCTAATCTCCCCCTTATTCTTCAAGATCGTGCTGTGAGTGCTCCTCGGAATCTTGCATGCTGCGGGGTCATCCAACTTCTAACTGCGTTCCACCAGATTTATGACTTCAAGCTTCACAGTGAAAAGCGAATTCTGCCGCTTCATCACGGTAACACTGTGGGAGAAGGCCCACAAGGTGCAGACACAATGAACCAGGAAAGCAGCGAGACAACTCGCACTTGCGCCATCTTGCACGACGAGGGCACAAGAGCCTCTGATTGGCTGTCTGAGCAAGCGCTGCGTGTGGGCCAGGATCATTTATTGAAAGGGGGTGTCGACGGCTCGCCCGACGCAGCGCGGTCACGGTAGCGAGAGTGGTTGGATAGAGCCGCGCCGCCAGGTGTTTCCGCCGCCGCGAGGGAAAGCCAACTTCTGGGGGCACTTTTGCGCCGCTTGTTGTTCGATGTATTGGGAGTCGCTGCTATTTTTGGTCGATGTAAGCGTAATTTTTGCTATATATACTCATTGTAACTATACCGTGTTCAGAAATTGTTCAATATACAGAATAATTCGATGTAAACGGGTTTGATATGGTCAGGTTTGACTGTGTTAGTCTAATAGATTTGTTGGTGCATTGGTCTATTAGTCTAATAGGTCTATTGGTGTATTAGTCTAATAGGTCTATTAGTGCCATGGCAGCCGCATTCCGATGGGGGTGAAATGCGAAAACACCCATGTACTTAGATTTAGGTGCACATTGAAGAACCCCAGCTGGTCACAATTTCTGGAGTCCCCCACTATGGTATGCCTCATAATCAGATTGTGGTTCTGGCAGGCAAAACCCCATAATTTAATTTTTTAGGACTATTAGTGTATTACTCTAATTGCCCTATTAGTGTAATAGTTTAGTAGGCCTATTAGTGTATTAGTCTAATAGGTCTGTTAGTGTGTTAGTCTAATAAGTCTATTGTGAAAGAAAATGTTGCAATGCACCAGCTACAGAACGAAAAACAGGCATAATTGCTAATATTGTTAGAAGCCTTCGTTAGCACATTGTGTATTTTTACAGATCCCTCTTTCGACATCTTTTTCACGCCAGCAATCTTGATTGCCAGCGCTTTTCGACTATAGGACGTCCTTTTTAGAAAGTGTTTAAAAAAACCTGGGCAGAAAAATACTCACGTATACAAACATTTAAAGCAGGGGTGCTAGTTCTGCTAATAAATGTTTAAGCTCGTAATATTTGTGTCTAAATTGGAATAATAAGGCTCCGCAATGCTAAATCAATTTTAAGACTAAATGTGATAAGCTAGCTCGAAATTGTTTGTTTGTTTGTTTGTTTGTTTGTTTATACTGTCAGTCCAAGGATGGCCCAACCATTACAGGAGTGGATAGAAATACAACAAAAAATATACAAAATATCAGTACATGTAGAACAAAGAACAATACAATAGCATTATCTGTAAAAAGTGACATGCAGTGATTTAAGACAAAACACTCGCAATATGCGCATCAGAAACAAATGCTATGATGCAGTCTTATCCGGAAAAATGAGATTCTCCAAACCAGCAGTAAAATCACTGACAGAGGAACATGTGACAAGTAAATTCGGTAATTCATCCCATTCTCTGATTGCCCTAGGAAAGAAACTGTACTTGAATATATCATTCCGTGTAACTGGCGGGTGTATGTATAAACTGTGCTTGTGTCTGGACCGTTGATCTGGTGAAATTATACAGAAATCAGTGAAATTAAGTTTAACCTGATTATGAATAATTAGGTATAAAAATTTCAGTCGGTCAAACTTAATCCTTAGTTCTAAAGCGGAGAGGTTTGCACGTCTGCATAGTTCAGTAGGAGAGTGCACACGCTGATACTTATTAAATATAAATCTGGAGGCGAGTCGTTGAACTCTGTCCAATTTATGACGGTTGGTTTCAGTGTGTGGATCCCATACAATGTTAGTGTGTTCTATAATTTCACTCCGAGCTTTTCACTTCAGGTGTTGCGCTGTAGAGTCTTCGCCTGAGACCCCATAAGACTTTATTTGCCCTGCTACAGACCTGTTTGATATGCGCATTCCATTTCAAATCTTGAGTAAATATTAGTCCTACATATTTATATTCTGTTACTCTATTTAGTTCCTGTGAACCTATGCTGTATTTGTACCGCGAAGTCACCTTCTTTCTTGTTATAGTCATACAAACGAATTTTACTGGGTTCAGTGACATTTGTCATTCATTACACCATTTTAATATTCTTTGTAAAATGTTGTTAAGTTCTAACTGGTCACTTAAAGATTCGATCCTGTTGTAAATGACGCAGTCGTCTGCAAACAACCTTAGTGGAACAGTTGTATCAGAAGGCAAGTCATTAATAAATATAGGAAATAAAAGAGGACCCAGGACACTGCCTTGGGGTACTCCAGACAAAACTGGTTTGGGCATGGATTTAATTTTATTTATTTCAACATACTGCTCACGAGACTGAAGGTAGGATTTAAGCCACTTACTAATGTTTGGATTTCTAAATATTTCATTCGTTTTTAAGAGGAGTTTAGGATGTGATACTTTGTCGAACGCTTTGGCGAAGTCTAAAAAAATTGGGTCGGCCTGTCCTCGGCAATTTAAAGTTTGTGAAAGATCGTGAACGGTTTGAACAAGCTGCGTTATTGTAGACAACTTCTTGCGAAAACCATGTTGTGCTGGTGATAATAACTTGTAAGCTTCCATGTAATTTGACAGATGTTTACAAACTATATGCTCAAGTAGTTTGGAGCAGGTACTCGTAAGAGAAATAGGCCTGTAGTTTTCTACCTCAGATGGGCTCCCACTTTTGTGAACTGGTATTATTTTAGCTTGCTTCTAGGCTGTAGGAAATGTTCCCTGGGTGAGCGAAGATTGAATGACTATGGTAAGATATTTAGCAACCCACGGAGCATATCTATATAGGAACTCATTCGGGATGCCATCGGGGCTGGGGGTTTTCTTAATGTTAATGCGCAGAAGAAGGTTTAGGACTCCTGCCTCGTTGATGAGATGGTCAGATGCTGAAGGGCGGTCAGAAGTGTCATGAAAGTACGGAAGTGTGCCATCATCATTGGTGAACACGGAGCAAAAAAAGGAATTGAAATTTTCTGTACATTCTTGGCTAATCCTTTCATCCTTGTCATTGTGTTGTCTTTTAGAAGGGTTCAGATATCTCCAAAATTTACTAGGTGCGTTATGAAGAAAATTTTTCAGTGTTATATTGAAGAATCTCTCCTTGGATTCCTTGATCAGCCGGTTTAGGTCGAGCTTCGTGTTATGAAGCAAAGTCTTGTTTTGGGCGCTAGGATCTCGAGAACAAGCTTTTCGTTTCCTTTTTATCCTCCGTTTGACATGTATTATTTACCTTGTAATCCATGGGTTATTTCGTGTACATTTTTTGACGCCTGTTTATAATAATAAAAAAATGATGCCACCCGACACGACAGAACAATTAGAAAGCACACAAAATCAACATAACATGTTCTCCGTGTTACATCGAGACTGTAGGCTATAAGGAACAACTCTAGGCAGAAAGATTGCACAGCTTTGTTGGAAAGAGGCATGTACTTTGATTTAGGTGCACGTTAAAGAACCCCAGGTGGCCCAAATTTCCAGAGTCCTCCACTATGGTGTGCCTCATAATAAGATCGGGATTTTGGCATGTAGAGCCCCATAATTAAATTTTTGAACGGGCATGTCATTGCTGCAATGCGCACAACAATCGGCCTGATGATACTGTACTGAAGTACGTCCACCGTATGGATTAAAAAAAGAGTGCAACCTTTATCCTGTACTATAGAATCATAAATAAGTAGAATACTAATTACCTCCAAATGGTAGAATCGGCACAGGAGAAAACACTGCACTGTGATGCATGCTGATAGAGCCACAAAGAAATGAAGCACAGGTGAAAGATAGTTGCCTTCCATTGTTTTAAAGTCACACAGCGACCACATTATGCAACTATCCAAATATACTACTGCACGAATAAGATTGCACAGGTGCTAACACAACGTGTCCGTTAAAAACACATAGTTGACTCACTAACGAACATGCACGCCTTGCCTTGACATGACAGCTGCCAATGCACACCTGCTGTGTGCAACTACAGCTGACTGTGGTGGCAGTTTTACGTTCTTCCTTCCCGCCGTGTCCCGTCTCTGCGATACTGCTCTTTGATGCTAATAAATATTATGGCCTTCTATATGCCGTATCAAGTCAGCAATTTAGGTTACAAGTTTAGCATTTTTTGTGCGCACCTCACCGTTGTTTGCAACCTCAAACTTCAGTGGCAAACAAATATGGTTGCTGCTATTGCACCATCGTTTGTAAGCTCACCGGGCTCCATGACCCTGCCTTGTAGATTACGGTCGTTTTCTTTTTTTTTTTCCGCAGGGAAGTATTTGCTGTGCTGTAAACACTAGCTGATTCGTAAACGACTCACAATGACAAGGCTGGACAGAGGCCTATTTATGCAGCATCGTCAGTGAAGCAAAATTGGCAAGATCATGTAGGCGTGCGTCGCTTTCGTGTACGTCATCGATAGGAGACAGTTTCACTAGCTTAGTGCGCTGAAACTAATGCAAACGTGCGAATGCATTGTGCTGCACATTTGTACAGCAGACTGCTTAATGATTCAGCGAATAAATAGAAGCACCTCTCCATGCAAGCAAACAGTACCCTATATAGTCTTAACTTTGAATAAACTTTCACCCTCGCATTGAAAAATTTGAAATTTGGCGCCAGATGGGTTATACCAAAGTAGTTTTTTGTGTTTGTGTGACTCAAAATATGTCAAGAAAAATTATTAAGAAACACAATATTTTGATCGTTTTAGTTGTGGACACCAGAAAAGTGTCTGAATCGCCTGCCATATAGGGGCAGCAAAAGTCACTAGCATTGGCCGACTGGCACATGGTCAAACTCTTGCTGCCGCCATGCAATCCATGCAATCCATGCAATCCATGCAATCTGCACTTCGTCATTCAATGGCAGCACAGAAATGTACAGTCGTTTCGCTTGGCACAAAGATCAAGGTCTTTAGGGCGTTGGACAGTGGGTGCTAGAAAAACGACATTGCCACGGACTTCAACGTTGCACCAAGCACTCTCTCATAAATCCTGAACGCAAGGAAGGAGCTAGAAGAAATTCAATGCCAACGGCACTGTGAAAAAGGACCACAAGCGTGTTAGGCCTTGCCATCACCAGGATGTTGAGCTGATGGAGAGATCTTGTTTCTGTGGTTTAAAGATGTAAAAGTATGCAACCTACCCATATCTGGTGCTCTTCTCCAAATGAAAGCGAAGAGTTTAAAGACTGCCATGAGATTCTTTGCTTGTCGTATGTGCTCAAGTAGCACCAAACAAAGATTGCATTGTTTTTTAGATAAACTGATTTATGCATGCAGTCAGCATCGCTGTTGTTGTGACAATTTTAGCTCTTCAGCCGAGAATGAAAGGTGAAGTCACACGTTTGTAACAAGCTTTGAATTCCAAAATTGTACAATTTTGCAACTTTGTGTTGTCCATCTTTAAGCACCCTTTCATTGAGTGCATGTGCAGATTTGTTCACCTGAGTTTATGTACGTATCTTTATAATGCATATCAGATATATAACAAACAAATGTTCACTACTTCGTTACAGCAAGGTTCAACTGTAATTGAATGCATCATTTTGTAGTATAGGTGTTGTGTCTACACATAATGTGTGATCTCTCCGAAATGCTGGTTCTTTATGCATATTATCATGCAGTGGTAAATTTAGCACCTGATGTCTACAGAATGAGGATCCATGTTTTAAGAAGTTTTTTGATAAATCGGGTTCGCTGCCATATATCAATTGTCACTCAGCTCATGCTTGATGCTTTATTTTCTTTTATGCCCACGTGAAGTTATTGTATTTCTTGTTTCCACAAATCTTTAAGTTGTTTAACATAAAGAAATGCCCATGTTGTGATAATTTGACAAGCCCTAAAAAAAACCTTTAAGCTCATCAGAATTTTTTTAGAGCCCTTTGCTACGGCTTCTTTTTTAGCCCATTTTTCACTTCGGAGTATTAAGATGCTCGAAACCACTTCATTTTTTGTGAAAGTGTGCCATAGCCAAATTAGTTATGTTTTGATGTATAGTACTGATGTATTTCTCATGTTTCTAAACTGCCTCCTCGGTAGCTCTTCTAATTGCAGTAACTAATTAATGGAGCACTTTGTCCGACCGGCTTACCATGTGCGACTGATTCATTGCAGGTACCGCAAGGGATTCGAGGTCCAACCTAATGAGTACGCTGGTGTAAACCTGGCCACGTTACTCGTGATAGACGGGCATGAGCTGTCCAAGTCGACCGAGCTACAGCAGATCAGTCTGCGCCTCAACAACCTCATAGGGCTGAAGGGCTCACTGGACAACCTGGAGGACTATTGGGATGTGGCCACTTTCTTTGAGATCAGCGTCCTGGCCGAGAACTACACCAAAGCCATCCAGGCTGCCGAGTGCATGTTCAAGCTGAAGCCACCCGACTGGTGCGTCTTGCCATCCAGAGCATGTCTGTTGTTTAGAAGGGCGCAGCTGGTAATAAGCTTGCGTGAACAATGCGAATTCAAAGCAAATAATAATAGTGTCGAATAAATTCAAAGCGAATAGTTTGAGTTGTTGTGTAATTTGCATAAATCCTTGATGCCACAGCTAAATCTGACAAAAGTAGAAGAAAAGGGTCCATTACTTACAAAGATATAAATGATTTCATTGGAAGAAACAATTCGTTTTCAATGTTCAATGTGCTGTTATAGAGATATTTTTTGAAAAAGAGCTAATTGAAAATTTTTTACAATGCTAGCAGTACATAAGGTTAATTTACACGCTTTTGCTCAGTATTGTGGTTCAGTCTACTTGAAGTTTTGTGATGGTCAACGACATGGAGTCAATTTATATTCACCCATCGTGCATCTTTGGGTGAATAGGGGATCTTAGAATAATTAAGCAGATACTAAAAATAGGTTGGCCACTGTAAACAAATTTCTCTTCCCTGTGAGTTTTATTATTTCTGTATTAATCCAATAAAATCAGAAAAACACTCCTTGGTAAAAAAAATTGATAATTCAGATTTATTAAAACTGCATTTATTGTCTTCAGTTATGATCACATGATCGTGTTGTGGCTATATTCGCTGAAAAGAAATGTGGGAAAAGGTGCAAGTTTCGTTGTGGCAACAATCTTCTTGCATAACCTGCTCATCAAGCTTTGCTTATGAATGAAAAATTCAAACGAACCACCCTTGATAATTAAGGAATTAGAACCTGAGCATGCTCTTTTGGATGATATGCACCTTCACCTTGCCAAGCACATTCATGTACTGCTGTGTCGATGGAATGACGCATCTGCGGCAATGTTTACGTGGGGGTCGACTGCACGCTTGAAATAGTAGATGAGAAGGAGAAGTTCTGTGAAGTCGTTACCAGCTTCTGAGAGTAATTGGTTGCTGTTGCAGAAAATCGCAGCCGTGCTGTTGCTGCTCTTCATGACATGCAGTAGACGAGCGAGTCATTGCGATACCACGCTCAGATTGCGAGTCAAAACATGAAAGCGGAACTGCCAGCAGCGTTCCACATGTATGGGCAGTTGTTTCCTGCTGTTTTACTTAAGCATGATGCGACCATACTGGGAGGATAGTAAAGTAGTATTAGGCGTATGCCCTAGACGAAATCATTGAGCCCCAAGTTTTCTGGAGGATGCATGCCTGAGACAGGCCTGTCCTTTCACTTACTGTGCTTTATATACTGGCTTTTTCTGCATCTGGTGCAAACATTGAAAAGGAATTCTCACATGTTTCATTCTGTAGATCGAAAGGAGCGTGCCATAATGACTGTTTCCAACATTAGTAAATATGCATGTATATATTGCAGTAAATTGTGGTGGTATTAAACCCTTCTACTATTGTAAATTTAGATTGTAAATTACAAACATTCCTGTAGTTATATTGCAGATATGTTTCTGCGAGATAGGCTATTTTTAGTGTGTTTCAAAGCTAAAGGTGAATGATGAAAAAAAAAAAAAACCCGAGAACTATGGATTTTAATGTGCTGTCAAAGAATTATTCTAATAAACTTGGATTTTTCTGCAAAAGGTAAACTCTCGCCTACAATGTTGCCTCAAAATAAACTACGTAATTGCAGAACCCTAGCTACAGTAGCCGACCGATTTTTCAGACTCCAAATATTCAAACTTGATGGTTATTCCGGACTTCACATAAGTGCACCAACAGGGTTCCCATAGAGCTCATGCATTTTCCCGACTGATTTTTCGGACGAGATAAAGCCAGAAGTTCTGTTTTCCGGAAAGGCCACAGCATTTACAGTGTGTGCTTGAATGTGTCTGTAGCTTTGTCATGAGTCACCTATTGTATTTGCTGTGTGGAGGGAATGAGTGTTAAGCAGCTGCTGTCTCCCCATCTTCATCATTGTTGGTACAGCTAACCCTGCTCTGAGTGACATCAAGCCCTCCTTCTTAGTCGCTATCTGCAGTTCTTTGCCACTGAAATTATGTGGCCCATTTGCTACAGGCTTTATTTTTGGGTCATGCATTCACAGAGCAAGATTTTGCATATATCCATGCTTGTCTTTGAAACGCTGCTTTTGGTGGTCCTTGTGGTACTTTCTGCAGGTACTTGAAGTCAACGTTTGGCAACATCAAGCTCATCAGCCGGTTCCGGAAAAGGCCCGAGGACGTGGAGTGCAGTGCTGAAGAGCAGGTGAGCTCCTTCTCCCTTAGCAACATCTGCTGTCGGGCTAGTTGGTGTGTGGCTGAAAACAGTTTCGGGTTCAAAATAATAAACACAGGCAAGTGTACAAAGCTCCCCCTTTCTCCCTCACTGTCTCTTGCTGCCGCTCCCAAGCCTTCAGGAGGTTTCGCATGCTGCTCATGTTCACTATCGTATTTACTTGCATAATGAACACACTTCTTTTAAAAAGAAAATCAATGCAAAGTTAAACGGTGCATATGCTATGCCAGTTAAAATTTCAAGCAAATTATTTTCTGCGGCCACCACTAATCTGCGGTGCACTAAGATTGTATGCGATGACCAGTTACCAAAACATCGAACATAGACGGAAGTTATGGGCACAGGCCGAGTTTTTTAATTTGTCACGTTGAAAACACTCGTTCCAAATTGGAGCCTGTGCACGAGGAATCTGCATGTTTGGTCGCCTCTTCGGCTGCTTCAACTTCAATACCGTTGACCCGTAACAGGGAGTACTCTGTGGAGTCAAACGTGTTTGAGATGCCACTTGGCTTGAAACTTTCGCGAGAATTCTCATCACAAATCATACTCCACCACTCTAAGATCCATGTGCGCCATAGTTCCGTCAGTAACACTTTAATCTTGCCTCCTGAGATTGGACGATGATCACACTTGGCTGTATGAAGAGCGTCGTCCAGCCGCTGCTTGCCTTGAAGTCTGTAGCCATCGTGACCTGCTTCCTCGCTAAATGGCGAGCCTCGTTCTGCATCGCTTTGATTGATACACCGCAGTGTCTTCCTGGTAGTTTTGAGCTTTTCGCGCTGCCATATCCAATAGAATATGTGTACTTCATCAATGCGGAGTGCCTTGTTGATGTGCAGTTGCTGTTCTCTTAGTACATACCCAACAGTTTTGAGCTTAAGGCAGCAATTTTGTGTGACACTATTTACGAACCCGAAACTGGATTTGCTTTGTCTGTCCGGCCTGTAAGTTCCCTTGCACTGCGGCATTTGTAGTTGTGCCCTTATTCATGCATCAATTGTTTAATATAGGATACCGATCCCACATGCAACGTTTTGTGGCGCCAGCACTTTATCGTCATGCAGTCGTCTCGTTGTCGTCACTGTGCCACTGTCATCGTCACAGTTTTCATGCTATGGTAGTCATCGTAATGCCATCATTACCATTGTTTTGATCATGCTTTCGTTATTGTGTACAGTTGGGGAAGCTTACACAGGATTTCAAGAACCTTGCACTGAGGTGGCAGCCTGGCAATAGTTGAAGGAGTCATGCCATTGTTGTTATTGTCATGCAGCCATTTTCATTATGTTTTCGTTATTGTACACAGCTGGGAGTGTTTACACAGGATTGTAGGAATTTTTTGCAAGGGCGGCTGTGTGGCAGTAGTTTAAGGAGTACCATATTTTTGTGTATATAACTCGTACTGAAACTTCTAGAATTTTACCAGTAAAGTCGGGGTGTGGGTTATATGCGAAAATGCTTCACAGCAGTTCGGCGTGCACTGCCGTGAAGCCACAAGGCAAGGTTCTCTACCATTGAAAGTTTCGTTATCTCCTAGAGAACACCACTCTCTCCCCATCCTAGGGTGTTGAAGCTCCCTTCTTTCATGGTTCTCCTTTCTCCTCCTTGTGATGGTCACCATTTTGGGTTTAGTAGCTAGCTAATAGTGCATGTGGTGCTGACAAATTCTCATCACCCATTCCTCCAGCGCTCCCTCAGTCCGGGTGAAGTGTGTCGCGATGGGGTGATACGACGGTGAGCCAAATCACCATTAGGAATTTCGGCTCGGTTACGTTTGCTTCATAGCCATTTCCCCTGCGTTAGCTGTTCTGTCCGCGATGTCATCTGCTGTCATGTTAATGCTAGCTGCAAAATGATCCGATTCATGTCACATATCACGTGACTGATTCGGCTGCGATGACGTTAGGCATGTAAATCCAGCTTTGTCAGCATCGCCAAAGAAGGGGGGGGAACAGAGCCGCTCGCCAAAGATACGATATGGATAAGTCATGCATACGCAAATGGAGACGGTTTTTGCAAAGATTTGAGTGTTGTATGCAGTTATTTACACAAATTACACGCAATATTTTTTTTCTTTTTTTCTTTCCGGGCACTTATAATTGGGTGTGCAGGTTACTGGTGGTTGCGAGTTCTATGCAGAAAAAGATAACTGCTGTAAGTGTAATTGAGCTTGGAGCCGGTGGAGCTGCTGAAGTCTGCTGCCTTTTTCATGCTTCTGCGCTTAAATAGAAATAAGGTGTATCCATGGAATCCTTCAATACAAGAACTGCAGCGAGAGTTGAACTTGCATGTTTACTGTAATAACTGCTCGAATGCATAAGTGTTCTCTTTCATGTCATTGCAGTGTGGCATTAACAGGTGCAGTTATTAGGATCCTTAATTATTCAATCACATAAGGGTTCCCTTCTTGCACTTTGCATGAAAGAAAGGCGTAGCATGGGACAGCACTCTCCTGAAACTGTAGTTTTGTGGTACGTCGTTTTGGATGGCAGATTATGTTCACTATTAGCACCATCTTTGTTTCCATTTCCAGCTGCAACATATCATTATTTTATTTCCTTTGTCTTTTCCATTCATCCCATCTAATTATTGTGCTTACTCTTCAAAGTTTATATCTTGGTGTGCTTTAGGGTGCTATTGCTGCTTACTAGCGGTTCACCTTTAACATTGCTTGTGATTGCATTGTTTACTTCCTAGTTCGAGTTTCAATTTACTTATCCGTTTTCTGTTTAACATGCACAGGTGTTTGACTTTTGGGTGGATTTTTTCGTCACTGCTTATTCATCTGACATGGAGAACACCATACGGTTTCCCGTAAGTTTTTGGCAGATATTGCATTAGTGGCCTCGCAAGCATACACTTATGTCTTGCTTTACATCTGTGTCACGCACACACTGCTTTTCTCTATCGTTTCCAGATTCTGATATTGGAACCGACTAAAGTGCTTATGCCGAGCTATGTGACAGTGAATATGGGTGCTGAAGAGAAGTCCCTCGAGATCCGAAACCTCTGCATTGACACGCTCAGGGGAAATTGTCGCAGGATTCATGAGTGGCTCTTCAACGCTTCCTCCATCCGTAGTATTAGGTGAGTGAGCCATGCTTGAGTGTCTCTGAGATGCGATTTGCCGAGAGGGAAATGATGAAATTTGCAGCTTAACTTTTGCTTGCGCTGCTGGGATAGGAGAAGGCTGTTTATGTTAGTGTTATGTCTGCACAGCCGTTAGTGGCTGCCGACGACTTATTACGTGCAAGGAATAGGTAGCATAGCATCAGGCAGTCACTCATTAGTTGGAACAAACACTGGCAAGAATTCATTGTGGGAGGTGTGTTCATGCCTAAATGCCTGTGCTACTGGCAGATATGCTTCATCGTCATCATCTTTGACATGACACATCAATTTGTAAATGCATTAGTTTTTCAATCAAGATCGTCCCAAACTGCTAGAGGAATGCTTTTGGAAAACTATTAACTGGAATGGCAATGATGCATTTCAGTAGCACACTTTGCAGACAGATATCTGAAAAGTGGTGCTAGTGTCAAGATTTCTGCAACGCGGTAGTGAAGGGATGGACTTCATTGCTGCTCGGCTTCAATTTTGCACTTGGAGCGAGTGCCCTAATTCGAATAGTAAAGAGTTGGTGAATCTGTCTTAATCATCTATGCAAAAATTGCAATTTCTCGTGAAGATAATTTCCACCTCTTCTGGAAATCCCTTTTAAATGGTGGAACAGCGTTGTTGCAGCGTTCATCCCTGTCTAATTTTGTTCGATTGTTACTGCTTCACGCTGTACACCCTCGCAACCTAATGAAATACCAACTAGCCAAGTCTGCCACACTTATATAAGTGTTGCCACAAGTAATGTTTTTAAAATTTTGTTCTAACTAAAAAGAAGCAGGTGGTGTATCATCGTGAGAGTTAATAAAAATTTTCGGCACACAGGTAGAGTGCAGCCACACCTGTTGTTTCCTTTGCATCTCAGCACTTAACATGGCATTTTTAAACTTGCAATAACGACTTACGATTTTGCTGGAGGTTAACACTACTGTTAGGTCAGTGTGAGAGCTGCAAGACTGAAAGTGGGCCTTCCACATAACAACCTCTCCATTTCAGCCAATACAAGCGTGACGAGCGGTGCCTGTTCCTGTACGTGCATCAGAACTCGGACGACTTCCAGATGTATTTCCCAACAGCGGCACTCAAGAACCGCTTCTACGACCTCGTCCTGGCCATGACAGCAAACCAGGAAGGAGTGGTCATGGATATTGACCTCGATGATGGGTCCGGGTGCATTCAGGTGTGTGGAATGTCACAGCGCAATGTCGTTGCTGTGCTAGTACAGTAAGACCTTGTTAATTTGGAGTACACGAGACTGAAAAAAAGTCCATATTAACCGAATGCCAAATTATCGAGGGTATCAGGAAAACAATAAACAAGTGCTTCTGCATCAACGCACTTTTATTTGCTAAATAAATCAGCACATCCTATTTCTATTTCGCACAAAAGCAGTGCGGAAGCTGCAATTCTCGTCATCTTGTGACTGATTGGAGCTCTCAGAGGCAGAGGCCTCATGACTTCCTTCACAGTGTGACCACGGCACGTCTCTTCAGCTGATACACACTTTTCACTACCACGTGCACATCCCTACTATTTTTTTCAGCAGTGAGCTGGTCACCAACAGATCGTCTGCCTATTGCGATGTAGCCAGTGCTTTTCATCCTCGACAGCTTCGCATTGGGTCAAAACGAAACTACTGTTTGCCACACGCGCTGCGGACCAAACTTTGGCTGCTGTCAACGCAATCATGAATGGTGACCTTGTAATTCTGAAGACACATGGCCGAAGCACGCACCAATCAAAATGAAACTACTATTTGCTCCAACTGCGGCCGAAACCACAGTCGTTATATGATCGCTCTCGATGCACTCATGGATGGCAACTATGTCGTTTTGAAGGTACACAGCCGAAGCGTACACCGAGTCAAGGTGAAACTGCTGCGTGCTGCAACCACTGCAGGCCAAACCGTGGTCACTGTCGACGTCATCATGGTCAGCGACTATGAAGTTATGAAGGCTGACACGGTGTTTTGTGCTGTGGTTGATGCAAGAATAAAGGCTTTCAAGACGCAAACAGGCACGGAGCGTTGCTGTCATTCACGTATGAGTCAGCTGATGACAATGGCAATGTAGACGCCGCCACCTCATTTCGGAAGGATGCTAACGCCGTTTTTGCTCTTTTGCATCACACATTTGAGGCGCTCCGCCCTCGCTGAGAGTTGTCCGAGAGTTGTCCGATTTAATCGATGTAACCGATGTACTGCCAAATATGTCCGAATTAACGAGAGTTTGATTGCATTAAACAGTGCATACGCCTGCTGGGACCAGAGTACGAGTCTGAATTATTTGATTTTTCACATTAACAAGGTTTTACTGTGTGTGATATCTTTTTGGAACTACAGTGGCACACTACTTGAACAATCACTTTCAGCATACTACTTTTACTTGTATATGATGCAATATCCAGTGCCATGCTTGTAGGAATGGTGAGCATGTTATTGATGCCCAGCTGATGCAACCACTGATACCCAAGACGTAATGTTGTATAAAGAAATCGCGTGAGCTTGTAGAGATTTGATCTTCAAGTTTGAATTGAATACGAACTGGCCTTGTACTTTGGTAAGCTTCGAAATTTCAAAATTCAAACTGAAATAAATCGAACTGTGATATAGTTAACCTCTTAAACACTGTTTCCTAATAGGGATGTGCGATTATTCAAAATTTTCGAATAACGAATTGAATAGGGTCCTATTCAATCCGGTTTTCGAATCGCGTAGTCACTATTGGTGAATGAAAATATTTTTCTAATACTTTTCTAATGTTCCTGAGCATCAACTGCATCAAAAAAACATAAAATTGGGGCAAAAGAACAGTTGTTTTCATCCCCACAGGCACAATATAGACATAAAGCTCGAGAACTTGCGTAGCGGAGCAGGCTTTGTCCCTTGGTTCGCCACACTTCACAGGTTGTACAGCTAACATTCGCCCTCTCTGAAGAGCCTTGTGCAGGAAGAAAAACCTACTTGTTTGCTCCTAATGCCCCAATTGTGCTTTTTCATTAAACAACGCTTCATAACATACTGTGTTATGACAAAAACTTGCGAACCTTAAATATGCTGGGATGTAGACATTGTTTTATATTAATTCAGTTTCAGTTTATTATTTGTTCATAACAATTGGTTACAAGAAATAGTATACAGACAAGGGTCCCAAAGTCAGAGACTGCACTGGGACCCTTGTATTAGAAGTTATATAAAAAAATAATGCAGAATACAGAGCAGAGAAACAGAATACGAAATAAGCAAAATATAACCAAGAAACTGAGTGATGACACACATAAAAAAACAAAAGGAAGAGGAAAGATGCACAATCAATGGTAATTACACAGCTACAAATTAGCAAAATAGTGTTATAGGAAATTAATCAGACAGCAAATAATTCTTGAGTTCATATTTGAAAGAGTACAAGAAAGATGACAATTTAATGGAATATGGAAGACTGTTCCAAAGCTTGAACGTGCAAAAAGACGAAGCCATCTTTCCGTAATTAGTATGACATAAAGGCAACAGGAAATTTCCTTGTGCTTTAAGCCTTGTATTATTTTAGGATTAAAAAGGAGATCAGAACTAATGAAGTTGTAAGAAACTTGAGTTTGTAATTAGAAAAATAATATCGCTAAATGATAGTTAAACAAACTAGTAACTTGAATAATGCAGTTTATGCATAGTTGTGAAGAGGGATTAGAGAAAAAAATGGCTTCGTTTTATGATGCGGATAGCTTGATTTTGAATGTGCTGAATAGAGGAAAGATGACAATGATGAGTATTACCCCAAGAAGCGATACCATAAATGATATGACTATGAATGAAAGCAAAGTATAACGATAATAACGCTCCATGAATTGTGGTAATGGCTATTCATTATTTAAAAACCATTCGAAACTTATTCAATATTCGATTCATTTCTGTCACTATTAAATTCATATTAGATTCGGCCTCAAATATCACTATTTGCACACCCATGTTTCCTAAAGTCATCATTTGACCATGACACCAATATCATAAGTCGCAGCATCATGACACTGTTTGCATAAATTTAAAAAAAATTCTTCTGTATCATATTAGCTCATTGGGAAAACTATGGTACCATTTCCACTGCGGGGCACAGTGTGTAGCAGTGAGTCCAGTTTAATGCAGAAGTCCTGCTAGTCACCACCTAATGAAATAAATGGACACAAGGTGTTGACGTTATAGTTCTGCGGAAACCCGTAAGGTGGAGGGAAGTAATTAAAAAAGGTAAAATGAGATATCCAACCAATCATAGCAATTGCTACAAAGGAAACCCATACGGGTTCCTCGAAAGAAAAGCTTCGCAGTTGAAGGAAAAAAAAAGGACTGGTCCCGGACCAGGACGAATTTTTCTTCAACTGCAAAGCTTTTCTTTCGAGGAACCCGTATGGGTTTCCTTTGTACCAATTGCTACGATTGGGTGAATGTCTCATTTTCCCGTTATTAATTTAGAAACAAGGTGATGTTGGTGTTCCAACAACATTATTATTAGGGGTGTGCATATACTCGAATATCCCCGAATGAAATCAAATAGTGACTGTTTTGAATAATTTGATTCGTAAATCGAGTATCATATGTATCTGATTTTTCAAATACTTAATATATTTGGTGGAGATCCATGCAGTGTCACATGTCACATGCTCTGCAGACATGTGGCACTAATTTTGTGTGTCGCACAAATGTACCGTGACCCTTCAGACTTCAGAATCCTTGACAGTTGTCGAATCATTCCAAACCTGACAATGAAATGGCGCGGACAGTGCCTGCTCTTTACCATCGTCGCTGACTACGCGCTAAGCGGTGATCGAGTCACGTGATGCACCATCCTTTCGTCTATTGTGCAGATTGCCCATATGATAACCCACCTGCCGTAAAGTTGGAATAGCCCCTCTGTATTTTGGAGAAAAAGTTAAAGGCAAAACATTCTGTACAATAAGTAAAGAAGTACCGCAAAACACAAATCCACTATTAAGCTGAAAACCTTATTGGTATTGAGTACAACAGAATGTCTCAAATTCTTTAGTGTCTGAGGGAAAAAATGCACTTGACTCTTTTCAACAGAAATTCTATAAATATAAAAATATTTTCCCGACCTTCATGTATACTAGAACTGAGTTGTAATCTGTGCTGGTATGCTAGTTTGATGTCTGCTTTAGGAGAGTAGTCTCTACTGGATATCTCAATTTTTGTGTACCTGATTAAGTTACCAATAACTTGCTACATTCATGTTACGTAATGCTAGAAGACACCCAGGCATGCAGCACCTTATTTCCTACAGAAAGTGTTTACGCACTAAAGTTTGTGAAAAATGTTCTGATATTCAATATTCGATTTGATGTTCAGCCTTTTCTTTTTTCTAGATCTGATTTGATTCGATTTTCAATTCGAAATCTTCTATTCAGTATTTGCACACCCTTAGTTATGTGTGTGAAGCCTCTTGTCCAAGCTTGTTCTGGATTTTTGTTCACACAAAGGTAGTATTTGGCAAGGGGCAGAAATGCCAAGCTTAAATGTACCGGTAGCTCAGGCAGGGTGTGCTTTGCTTCAAAAAAGCTCGAACCCATGCATGGCACAATTCGCTTTCTTATCTCAACAGTGTTGACTTTGAAGTTCGCAAACCACCTCCACATTATTATCAGTGTTATTCTTCCGCTTTTCGTCAATGCAGTTTGAGTACGAGACAGACGACCAGGGCCGACGCATCGTCCTTGGCAAGGGCACGTATGGTGTGGTGTACGCAGCGCGTGACCTGACCACCCAGGTGAAGATTGCCATCAAAGAGATCCCAGAGGAGAACCTGGGCGAAGTTCAGCCCCTGCATGAAGAGATCAAGCTGCATGCCCAGTTGCACCACCGCAAGATAGTCCGCTACTACGGCTCCATCAGCGAGGGTGGATTTGTCAAGATCTGCATGGAGCGCGTACCTGGAGGTGAGCTCCAACAGCAGGCCGCACACTTGCTTGATCACTCTTCCCTAGCGACAGAATTGTCGCAGTATCATGCGCCAAAGGCTGTTGTAAATTAATAGGGCCATGTTAGAAATTTTTGTCTACTAATTTATCACGATGATAAAGAAGTTGCAGTCGCTAACCAAGTCAAGGTGAAGAAAAAAAGAGACGTTTCGGAACCCATGCGGACTCCTCGATAACTCAGTATAGGTTGCTTGCCATGTGTAGTCTGTTGTCACATCTACGATGACACGGACCACAGGCGTCCGCTCGAATGACGGCAAAATGAAGAATTAACTGAAGACAACTTGCCACAGATTGTCGGTGAATGAGTGCCCGAACAAGGTTATTAGTAGAATTAAAGGCGGTGTTCTCCGTCCTATGGCATCTCAAGGGAAGGCGTTCTGAAGACCTGCTGGCGTTCCATGTGTTCCCATTGTCAAACGAGACTCTGAGTTGTGTCTTCTCGTCATACGACCTTCTAATTGCTCACGTGCCATCCAGCAAACAAACATAAGAAGGAGAAAAAAATCTTTATTATCATGCTACCATTCCAAACAAACTTACGCCGAATCCTTGACTAAATTGTAAGGGTGCGCAAATACCGAATAGTAGATTTTGAAGGGAATATAGAATATAAAATGAGAAAAAAGAAAGCCCAAGTTCGAATAAAATATTAATGAATTTAACTCAAACTTGAGCCAATGTTAAATGTAAAAAGAAAGTATAGATAACAAAAACAATGGCTGCTAAGTTTGGAGCCATATTTTGTGAGGATATTTTTTTTTTCTATTTTGTTCACTTATCACTCATCGCAGTGGAAGGTCGATTGTAATCACAGTGTAAGCCAGCCAGTGACAGTGGGAAAGAAGAATGTTAAAAGATTACAGTTGTTTCATAATAAGTCCTCTCAGCTTAGCGTGCCTGCGGCTTGAAAGAATATCGTATTTACTTGCATAATGATCGCACTCGTGTAGTGATCGCACCCCTGAATTTTGTCGTCATAATTTGATTTTTTTTCTTTTCCCGTCTAATGATCGCACCCCGAACTTGCCGCAGCGATATGTCGTGTGCGAAGTCTAGCTAATGATTATTGCGCTTACCATCTGTCGAATGCTGTCAAATGCTACATGAACGACTCTTAGAAGACATACCAAGTGGTCAGCACACACCCAACATTCTTAATAAGCAGATGCCCCATTTCATTCCTTTCATCACTTTCCGCACTTCCATGGGAAAAAAAAGCTACAACCAAACTTGCCTCGGCTTTATTATTTGTAGGCTTCATAATGGTTTTGGTCAACAACAACAACATAAAGGGCGCCTTTTGATTCTTCTCGTCTGCACTCATGGGCATGCAACAAATCATGGGCGGCAACGATAGTAGCCACGTTTACATTGATACGTTAGAAGTGTACCTTATTCATACGGCAACACTTGTAAAATTGCTAAGATATTCGCCCACCCTTAGAGTAAACGTGCCGTATAAGGATAGCAGTGAAGACAAATGCTGTAGTTTCCCAGCATGCCCGCCATGTGTTTCTATGTCACTGACAGCTAAGTGCACCCATCCCCATTTCTCTTCCCTCAAAGTGGACATGGCTACATCATTGTCGCAAACTTGCCAATATTAATGATATTATTCATTACAGATATAGAAGAAAGTGATTCAATGAACTTAATGTACTCACGAGAAGAAGAAAATTTCCGGCGCGTTCGGCTTGCCCTGCAGGCCGCCATTCTTGTTTTGGTGTCCCGCACTGTTACAGCGGCAGCCGCCTGTTTGTTGACCTGTTGTCATGCCGCAGCAAACGCGGGATGAAAAAGAATTTTTCTCTTTGCGAGAAATTTAACCCGCGTAATGATTGCACCCCTAAATTTGCGTCAAATTTTTTCAACAAAAAAGTGTGATCATTATGCGAGTAAATACAGTATATGATTGGGTACGTTGGTAATGCGCAGTTTCACTAGACCAGCACACAAAGATAAGACAAACAGTGCTTTGTCCTTGTCACCTCGTTTATCCTCATTGTGTGATTGTGTTTTGGTCGACTGACAGCATACCCACAGGTTGCACAGCAGTCATTTACACAGGCGACAACCCTTGCAAACGTGATCTCCCAGTCTGTGCTGGCTTAATGTGCAGGGAGCCTGTCACAACTGCTGCGCTCCAAGTGGGGTCCTTTGAACAACAACGAGCCGGCTATTGCCTTCTACACCAAACAGATCTTGGAAGGACTCAAGTACCTGGTCAGGCTGCCACTCTTCGTATCACTGTTGCTTTGTTATTGCTTTTGCCTTTTTGCTGTTCATATTTTTCAGTTGGTGGAGAAGGTTGAGGTAGAAGAGGCATGCGAGGAGATAGCCACTAAGTGTTTTTTGTTGACTGTTCAATTCTTTATGCGAAATTATCTTGCATGCTTTGCCATTTTATCCTATGTATAATTATATAACAGTGTTAGAAACACCATTCAGTCATAACATCATTCTGCTGTTACTAACTAGTGAGGCAAAGCTTTGAGGCTAACAGATGCACTTGAAAAGCAGGTTAAGACTTCGTGGTAAGCAAAAGTAAATGTCAGGATTGATAATAATATACAGGGAAATGGCAGTATGACTGATGTAGTAAAACATTGGTGAATGAAAGTCTACTTATGATTCTAATCTAGGTACTTAAGGAAGTTTGGCACATCATGTAAGGCACAGAGCAGAGTAACAGGATGGGCGCCAAGAACATGTAGTCAAGGGTTGCAGAAGATTAGGTGGAGCGATCATTTATTAGGAAATTTGCAAGCATATGTTTGGTTTGTTCTTTGCAGGAGATGTGTGAATGGAGATCTTTAGAAGCCCTTCTTCATTAATAAGCCTAAACTGACTGATCACGATGACCAAAAGAGCCTGAATATCTGAATTTGTTTTCTGTGGGTTGTTTTCCAACAGAGTGCTACAATCAAATTGAAATGGGAATAAACAAATTTACCCGCACAGATCTCACATAAGCCTTTTTGAATGCATGACAACTGTATAGTAAATGCCTGCCTATTTTCTGCACACTCACTTATGGTTGAAACTTGGGCATGTCTCTTTATTTCTGTGATCTTAGCATGACCAGCGGATAGTGCATCGTGACATCAAAGGTGACAACGTGCTTGTGAACACATACAGCGGTGGCATCAAGATTACTGACTTCGGCACCTCGAAGCGCCTTGCTGGGATGAACATGGTCACAGGCACATTCACAGGTTGGTTTCAATACAAAGAGGTGGCCGACAGCATTCACTGTGAAGGTTAGCCCTTTGAGAATCGATTTTTTTCGCCGTATGCGACCGCCCGGGGTCGATTTTTTTTTTATTGCAGATTCCAGTTCTTCTTAGGGACTTATTTCGAAAAAAATTTGCCATAATTTTTGTAGAGTGCCGGTAAAGTAAGAAAAAAATATTTTGCATTGGTATATGTGTACTCTTCATTCATGAATAACAACAATGAAAAAGAAAATAAACTTATAAGAATTAATGATTTGATGCATTGTTATACACATAGTTCAAGGCTTTGAAAATGCGCACATGAGAATACTTCGCAACTCTCACCTGTTCCTGCTATTGTACTAATATTTATATCCATGGCGTAGTCGAACTGCGTAGGTGTGCGCTCTCAAGAAAACTCTTTGGTTGTGTGCCCGTCAAAAAAGCCAAACGTGTGACAAACTTCCGCTAATCTACATCTTATCACCAACCAGAGGCAATTAGTTTTCGCGAGTGTCCAAACAAAAAAAACAACAGAAACGCATGCACAGCAGCATCCTTCCCATGCACACACTTATGAGCAATAAACGAGCGAGAGACAAGCGGTAGCCCTTTGACCGATTAGTCACGAGATAGCCAGCTTCTTGCTTGCAAGAAGCTGAAACCGCCCGCAGAACAAAACCCAAACCGCCGCCCGCCCGCCTGCGACTATGCGTGAGTGCAGTGAAACGCGGGAGCAAACTAGCTCTAAAACAAACCATGAATTGAAAACTGAGAGAGGGAGGCACGAAAAAAAAATATTCCCTGTATTCCCACATAGTGGCAGCACATGATAGAAAAGCCCACATAGTGGCAGCACATGATAGAAAAGAAGACGTTTGGAAATTGGCGCGATTTTTAAACGTACAGATGGCGCCATAAATATACGGCATCGACCATTTTTGGACTTGTTCGCGGCGCCGTATATTTAGTACGTCATTGACACTCAAGGGAGTTAATGCATTGCTTACATTGTCAACCCATGGCTAGCGCATACCAAAAGTGCACTGCAAGTGAATGGAAAATGAGGCAATTAGAGAAAGACCTAATAAATAATTGCGATTGGTCTGTGCACTCCTGCGCTACATAATGCTGCTGCCAATGCCTGTATCGTGGTTTTGTTGTAATGCCAGGATTTGCAACAAGTTTGTTGCTCAGGCTGTCGACTTGGCCTCTTGGTCACGTGACCTTTTAGCAGCTCAGACATTGTTTAATAGTGATCGGAAGCTGGATGTTTCTTTTGGGTGCGAAGTGTGGTGTATTGTTTTGGTATCACACAAGCCTTTTTGTGGCCGATATGCAAAGGAGATCAACAGGGAGTGATTGTAGTGGGGGTGATTGGCACGTGCTACTTCTACCACTGTATCATCTTTTAATACATCAAAATTAATGTGCTTCTAGTTGGTTTCTGTGTAGCTGATCGTTGAAACCAAGTCTTCCGGTGTCACGTGCCCTTCATGGTAGGGCAGTACCTGTTGCATTCTGCTCCTGATGAGTGCAGTCTCAGCAGAATTTCCAGTTATGATGGCATTCGGGCGGAATGGAATGCTAGAAAATCCTCTCTGCCAAGATGTTGGTGTGTGTTTATTCATTACAAGTTGCCACATTTTTCTGGAGCCTTTTGCGGTGGCATTCTTCAGAGCCCATCTCCAGCTTGGGGACTTTGTAATGAAAAAGTGAAACGAACAGTAGATCTGCACGCTGTAAAAGTGTTGGTTTCACGGTAGTGTAGCAGGGATGATGCATATGAATTCAGTCATTTCTTATAGCCATTCATGTCATGCACTCTTGCCCAGGGACCTTCCAGTACATGGCACCTGAAGTGATCGACAATGGCCAGCGGGGTTACGGGGCACCGGTGAGTGTGCTGTTACGTACAGAAGTTGCAGCTGCACTTAGCACTTCTTAATGAAACGCGAAAGTTTCCGTCTCTCTTTGTGACCACACATCGTTTTGCTGATGTTCTGGCTGTCCCTACTCTGTGCAGGCTGACATCTGGTCTCTGGGCTGCACGGTCGTGGAGATGGCCACTGGCAAGACGCCCTTCATTGAGGTCTGTTGCTGCTTGAATGGGAATGGGGAACCTAGTGGACCTATTAGTGAGCACCAGTATTCCAGGCCTTTGCTGAAGGCTCCTTTGATTTGAGCCTTTCTTTGGGTGCTCAAGTTTCAAGTTTGCCGATTTGTCAGATGTCAGAGTGGTACGAACAGCAAAACTGTGATGTGTTGTAGTTGCTGAACAACTTTGGTGTTATTTTTCTTAGCTTCATTAGGTGCGAGCTTATATTACTGGCAATAGTCGCTGCGTTCTGATAGTAATGAGCCGCGAGAAAAGTTTCTCTGATGGGAGGTAGAGCACAAAAGTTTTTTCTGTGATGGTAACCTTGAGCACCAGCAAGGTATTAAATATACAATAACGTTGATGAGATTTTGCATGACTAGCACATTACGCATCGGGTCCTGCAGTCAACAGCATTCCTGGTACAGTGCCGAGCACGCTGTCTTCGCCCAGTACGAGGGACATTGTTGCCTGTAGACGGCAATGCTTCCAATGCCAGTCGTAAGAAACCCTGCTTAAGCGATTGTATATCCAAAAGTGACTGGCTGAAGATACCAGAACTCTGTTAGTCCCATTTGTCTTGTGCACATGTAAGCCTTTTGAACAACATAAGGTACTCTGTACCCAAGCTACCTGGACTTGTAAGCCTAGCAAATCTATCGGGCATCAAAGACTGCCGCATGAAAACTACAGTTGCCAATTCATTTCTTGGACACGGACAGTGCCTCAAAATCCTGTTTCATGTAGTTAGCTTGCTAGGGGCAAGCTCCTTGAGGAAGGTCAGAGTTTAAGCTCATACCATGCTGCAAAAAATGCAATTTTGAAGACCCCCTTGTTCTTGTTTCAGCTTGGCACACCACAGGCAGCCATGTTTAAAGTGGGCTGTTTCAAGATTCACCCCGAAATCCCAGCATCCTTGTCAGAGAAAGCCCAGAAGTTCATAAAGAGGTAAGACTGTGAAAGAGCAGTGATGTGAGAGACATTCGTGCCCACATTTACACAGTGCCTTAGGTTAAGAGCAAACAAAATTGTCCTTCACCGGATAATTCGAACTTGACTTGTCAGCTTTGCCGCAGTACAGCTGTGTAATGATGTGAAGCACACCTAATTTATTGTGGTGAGGCATATCAAGAATGGAAAGGGGCCACTGTCATGGGACATATTAATTATACAGGTGCGCACATGTGATCTTCAGCAACACTACGGGCACCTAGACCACTAACAAGCATAGTGGTAGCCATTCAGAGCTCTTTCTGGCATTACTGTGGGGATTTCAGCCCTCGTTTCGGCCGCCATGTGTGTATCGTATAGGAGACCGTTAATGAGGCCTAGTACGCATTCCTTAAAGGGACACTAAAGTGAAAAATGATTTCTTCTGCATCAGTAAATTACCTTTCTACAATACCAAAAACACCACTCTTACAACAATAAGACGTTTGGTAAGCCAGAAAAAGTGTAAGAACGAAATACGGGTGGCGACGCCTACTTAAGTTCCCACACCTGGGAGCTGTGACGTCTTCGATTTTGATGGCATCTTCTAGGGCCTACTAATTATGTATAGCAGTACAGATTGACTACATTGTGTTCTAAAGGAACCAAATATTAAACATGGCAAGTTTTGGGCACCTTTATTCAGCCTACGCAGCCCAAATGCGAAAACATACTTTGGAATCCCTAACGTCACGCTGACGTATCGGCGCTGGGGTTTCGGTGTGAAATTCAAATACTGATACTTGTACCTTCATTTTCTCATCTAATAATCAAACTATTTTTTTAAATGACTGCCTGCAGGGCTCTCAAACAATGCTTAATTAGTCTAAACTGATTTATTGTTTCGCTTTAATGTTTCTTTAACTATATGCACACACCCACGCCCTGCACCAAGAAGTGAAGAAAGACCACTTTTTTTATTTTGTTTTGAGAAGGCTAGGAAGGCGGTAAAATGAAAAAACTCAGAATGTCGAGGGGATGTTTAAAGGCAAGACAAGAGCGGGGGTCTTTCTAAAACTCTGAAGGCCTGCCAGTAAACTTATTAGGCGTCTGGGTGCTCGTACTGTGACTGGACACGCCACGTATGCTTCAGCCCTAGATGGGAGTTTAATACTTTGTAGTGCAGCTGTTGGCGGACATTCATTGCAGTAACTGTCAAAATGTTGAATTTCGGCTGAAAATTTGAAGCAGTGACAGCTGTAGCTAGCATGTTATTGCATAGAAGAAGATTCAGGCTTTTTGACGCAGTATTGGGTGCAGAAAGCACTCGCAGTGGCACCGAACAATCTGCCTTGGGGAGCGGCAGCTTGAGTTGGCTTCCTCTTCTTTTCTATCTTGTGTTTCAAGTTTGTCTTTCACCAGATTAGCCTAATTCACCTAAGTGCTGGTTTGCTTTTTCATGGTGCACCGTAGTGCTCATAAAAACATCTCCCCTTAATGTGCTGCTCTCCTTAGCACCCTCACTATGTTTGTAGTGCATTTGGTTGGAGAAAAGGTTTTCACAGATTTTAGGTTCAGTATCAAATGAGGCGCCTTCTCTTTTTCTTTAGGTTGTGTACATGTTTTACTTTATTGTTGGCAAGACATGATGATGACTGTTAAGAAGCTACGGCAGCGTTGGCCTATGACAGCCGCCTAATTTTATCAACAGCGATGGTATGAATGCTACTCGAAAGTCCCCATCAATAGTGTCCCTCTCAGTGGCAACATACAATGCTCGTCCTTGTTTCTTCTTGTTTCTGTGTCTCCATTAAATGCTTGCACGTCACACAACTACACACAAGAATGAAAAAAAACGAGAGAGAGAGAGAAAGTTCTCACTTAGAAAATATGTCGCAAATCTGGTGTCTGTCATCTGGCATTTTGCACTAGTTCCTCTGGTACGATATGAGCCTTCACTAGAAACCCCTTTATAAAACTGACCAGTCTTTAGACTTTCACGTGCCACAGCGCCTTGATACGCAAGACTCATCAAACATTAACCACATCAAGCGCAATGCAACCTGCGCAAGCTACACTAAGCGCAAACTTCAGTGGAGAGATTCACGCATGTGTCCTGTGTGCAATGTTCCTGGGGGCTTGCAGTATGTTCAGCATGCCTGCAGCTGTCGCTGTCACACAGACAGGCAGCCTAGAGCTACAGGACATCCTAGGCCCATCAACATGTGCCATCTGCACCCTGCACACATCTACGAAACTTAGTTTTTCTGAGGTTGAGTATGTAGGTGGGTGTGCATGTAAGTGCAATTTGTTTGTATTTATGATCACATATCATTTGTAATATCGTTTCTTGATACAAGATGTACATGTACCTTGTATGGTAGTGGTTCGTATCATATAATTTCTTGATCAGCAACTGCACGACATGTCAGGCCTCCAACCAGGCTGACATCTTCAGCTGCTCTTAAAGTCAACATTTCTTTAATCGACACAATCTTTAAGATTCTTGATGGCTTATGGAGCAGCAGAATGTAGAAAGCACAAACGTTAAAACTAACCTTAAATGACAGAGGGTGTTACCCTTGAATGACTTGTACATCTCTGCTGCATAGGTGCTTTGAACCTGACCCTGCCAAGCGAGCCACTGCTGCTGAACTTTTGGAAGACCCTTTCATAACCGAGTGAGTCTATCCTGGTGTCTCTTATTGCCATTCTTGTCTTGTCTGGATTAGTTGGACTTGTCATCATGAATTCATGCTTGGTTGCTAAATTTTTTTTTTTGAAGTTTCAACGTGATTTCTTTTTATGAAGTGAGCTCTCACAAAGCTTTGCGTAAAACATACTAGGTCCAGATTACTCTTTAGACTTGTGTAATACCCATACCAGTACTAAAAGATGAAACTATATTTGTAGTATTGAGAGGGAAAAAATTTAAACCAATTAGCTGAAAGTGAACAGTGGGTTGTGAGGGACACTGTAGTGGAGGGCTCAGGAATGATCGTTATAGCCATTTCTAGTGTTTACAAAAAAAAAAAGATGTTGAAGTTGAACCGGGGTTTCTTTAATGTGCACATAAAGCTAAGAACACAGGCGTATTTGCATTTTGCCCCCATCAAAATACAGCAGCTGCGGCTGGACTCGTCAAGCGTCAACCAGAAACACAGCGGCAGCAACGATTGCTCAGCTAGATCAGTGATCTAGCTGAGCACAACGTGCGATGGCAACAACACTTTCTAGTGTGCCAGTCTTCGTCAGGCTCCAAGACGCGCGATGGCGACGGGACTTTCCATGCCATTAGACAGCTTTAGTATAGCGTACGCTATACCATTGCGTACGCTAAAAAATAGCGGATCGTCACTGCGCATGCGCTGAATGCTAAATGAAATAGCGGGTATAGCGGGCGTACGCAACGCAAATGAGTTAGCGCAGGCGTTTTTGCAGGGTTTGCGGAGTTTGCGGGAAACATGGCGGCGGTCCTGGCTGCCCGCTTCGAATTGAATTTGACGTTGCTTTTGTAAAATGCTCTTCGTTCATAGCAAATGACTGTGTAAACGGCTTTCGCTTAGTCTCAGGCCGCTTCGACGACACAGTATTATGGATAATCTCGTGGTGTTTTCGAGATCGCTTCTTGTTTCGAACGAGTCGAAGCCTAACGAAAGAAACGTTCAAGATGTCAGCGCCACCTATTGCTACAGGTGCGAAATAGCCGCAACGACGGCATATGGCCTCTGAGATCCGAATATATCGCCGGCCAACTAAAATTGTAGAAAATGTGCGCTGCTTAGCGTACGCTATAGTTACGTACGCTAAACTAAAACTGTCTATTTTCTTCCTTACACTTCTTTTTTTTTTCCCCTGCTCCTCTTTGTAATACTTGTAAGCCTTGAGAGTAAATAAATAAATAGACTGGCAGGTATGGTAGTTGTGGTAGAAAGGAGTAGCGGCGACTGCATGGAGCTTTTCTTCTATATAAACTGCGCAACAAGACTGGACACAAGGGTAGTAAATTAAATTATGGAGTTTTACGTACCAAAACCACTTTCTGATTATGAGGCAGGCTGTAGTGGAGGACTCGGGAAATTTCTACCACCTGGGGTTCTTTAACGTGCACCTAAATCTAAGTACACTGGTGTTTTTGCATTTCGCCCCCATTGAAATGCGTCCGCTGTGGCCGGGATTTGATCCCGCGACTTCATGCTCGGCAGCCCAACACCATATCCTCTGAGCAACATGGCGGGTACAGGGGAGGTAGTTGAGAGAAGAGTGCAGTTTCAATAAACTCAGTTGTAAGTGAAACAGCGCTTGTCTGTCGCCTTCTTTCCTCTTGTGTCCTGTCTTGTCATGCAATTTGCATCAATGCATCCATACCAACTAGCCTCCGTACCATTAACATAGTTGATGGAGCTTTCTTTTCTAGTAAAGCTAGAAAAGGGATGTGTACTGCTCTGTCCCCTGCTACACACTTAATGTTTTTTTTGTTTTTTTTTGTTTTTCAGCGGTGGGAGGAAAAAGAAAGCACGGCCTGCCGCACCTGACTTCAGCCGAAGCATATCAGGTGATGTCCTGTTATCTGGCTCTGCGTTGGACTAGCAACATGCCACAGACTACTGACATAACATAGACTGTTCCTGATGTACCGAAAGCCTTCACTCCCGGCTAATCACACACTTGTGACATTGCGCTGGATACTCTTTAGGATACAGTCATGATGGATGTATTCGAGTGCAGCATAATCTGCACTCTCTGCTGCAGATTAGTTGTTCTTGAAATTTATGAATGCTAAAATGGCATTTAACTTTGTATATATGCACCTTATTTGATTCCATTGCAAGCATTTCATTTCAGCAAGAATTGCAGCAGCCTGTTGGGTGCTATTTCAAGAAATAATAATGATGAAATATTTGAATGAAGTCTGGCCCTTTCTTTTTATTCAATTCATGTATGAGTTAAACTAAATACAAGAAAGCCCAGTCAGCGTTGAAATAACATAATTTGACAGTTTCATCATTTACAAGGTGCTTTACTGTTACTTTTGCACTTACACGCATAAAACTTGTACGTTTTGAAACTGATTCCAGACTGAACATAAGCTCGTTTTTCTCACAGCATGCATTGAAAAAAAAATTATGCTTTTGATAATCAACCGTAGCAAGAAACTACTTTCGAAGTTTGATAACCTTAGTGTCAACAAGTGAGGGTTCTCTGCCATGACAAAAATGTGGCAGCCATCAGCCTCGATGTTGATGGGGCTGTCAAGCAAATGCAATGACTTGATTGAAAATTTTAGACTGTTTTAGTGACAATAAGGACACTATGTATGCAGTAGTAAAAATGCACTTTTTAGGTACTTTGGATAATTTCAGGTTTGGTCACTTTCAAGAGTGCTTAAGTGTCACTCGCAACAATGTAAAGTTATTAAAACATATCAATAGCCATCAGGTTTTCCATCTAGCAGTGGCCTTGATCTTGAAGTTTTATTTATTTTATTTTTATTTATTTAACAATACTGTTGGCCAAACGCCGTTACAGGGTGGTTTCAAGACAAACAATACAAGATAGCAGCACTGCCGCTGTGTAGAACAGACAAAATAGACAAAATAAGGCATACACACAGGCAAATGCACAATGCAAATCAAGAAGCAGCAAAAACAAATTACAGTAGGGTGGTATTAATTGTACCACTGCCGCTGGAATTATCGTGTGTGTTAGAACCAGGAACATAAGTAAGACAAGTACCATTATTAAAGCAGAATTTATGTACTTCTAGCCGAAGTAAAGAATTTTGTTAGTGTGGTTTCAAATTTATTTACGTTGTCTACTGTTAGTAATTCAGGTGTTAGCGCGTTCCATTCCTCTATTGTTCTGGGGAAAAACGAGTACTTGTGTGTATCTATTCGTGCTGGAATGGGTTGAATTTGCTCTAGGTTGCTGCTTCGTACTGTTCGAGACAGACGCTGTTTTTTGTACTGCTGTGTATTAAGGTTAAACCAGTTATGGCGAATCAGGTAAAGAAATTTCAGTCTAGCTATCCTTCTGCGTTCGAAAAGGGGCGGTAGGTTGAGCTTCCTAAGCATTTCAGTTGCGGAGTCCGTTGAACGATATTTTGACAAGATGAATCTTGCCGCTCTTCTTTGAAGTTTTTCAATTCTATCTACCAGGTTTTTTTTAAACGGATCCCACACGACGCTTGCGTACTCTAATGTAGGACGAACAAGCGTTAAATATGCAGCTAATTTAGTTTGCTGAGGAGCAAGCTTTAACTTTCGCCTCAAGTACCAGAGCTTTTTTTCTGCTGATGAGCATATGTTCGTTATGTGTGCTTTCCAGTTGAGGTCACTAAATATGGTAATTCCGAGGTACTTAATGTGATTTTCGCGGCTTACGACGTTACCATCTATCTCATAATCGAAGGAGTGTATATTTTTTGTCTTCTTGGTTACCCTTATATACTTAGTCTTGCTGTAGTTTATTTTCATTTTCCACTTATTACACCAGTCGCTAATTATTTTTAATGCGGAATTTAAGACGATCTGGTCAGTCCAACTCGATAGCCATAAATAAGTGCCTGCATGACACTAGTACCGCTAAAGGTCAATTAAAATAAAATTTCAGGCTGTGTAAGAAGTCCAGCTTTTGTATGTATGTTGTTATGTATGTATTTAGCGGAGCATTTGTGTGTACCGTATTTTTGTACATAAAACTCGCACCAAAAAATATAAAATGTTTTGTAAAGTCAGGGTGCAGATTATATGGTAAATTTCGCCTTGGGAAGCGTGGCTTCACTGCAGCATTCATGGCGCTGAGGTGAAGTCGCACCTTAATGCAAAGCAGCGATGCAGCGAATATCGGATCTAACACAGGTATTTTCGTAGACTTTGTTATAATGAGATGCGACTGTGTAATGAATTTTCGACAAGTTAAGATTTAGTTGCAGTTGGCCTTGCGTCATCTTTTGTGAACTGTTACGTATCGTCCAAAATGGTAGATGCATGATCTGTGTATTGTACTGCAGTTCCGGCCGATCGAGTGCACAAGATGGACAAGCCAGAACGGATGTCTCGGTTTGCCAGCACTGGGGAGGATGGGTCAGTGTCTCTTTGCTTGTGCTTGAAACATTTCCGTTACTGCACATGTATTCGCATTGCCTTTGTTTTTAGTTAAACCTAGGTTTGCAACAGCACCTTGTTTCCACGTGGTGCTTATGATTTGGGCTAAGTGCTTTTTATGCTGGCTTGTGCATTTGCTTGTGGCTTTCTTATTTTTCTCTTTGCTGCGGTTGCTGTTGGGCAAAAAGTGCTGTGGAATGAGTCTCGTGCTGTGCTGGCTTGTTTTAGAGTTCTGATTCATTTGCCAGGAAGAGAAGTAAGTATATAGAGCCAGTAGCATGGTTGTTGTAAAAGCAAAGCTGTAGGTATTGTTCATGCAGTGTGGGTGTCTTCTGTAGTTCTTGGTGTTTTTCGGTATAGCGTGTGGCATCATAGAGCTTTGTGTTGAGAATTACAGATAATTTTGCTACCCTTGAAAAAATGTTTGCACCCTTTGAGAAATGTCTTGTTCCCAGACAATGTTTGCTATATGTCTAGAGCTTCCTTTCTTGAAAACTTTGCGCTCACTACATCTTTGTCAAGAATGCCGTGTCATGTTGATGATGCGCATACCATTTGTGACCTGCATTGTGCACTAGAACCTCGTTGATACGATCGCATTACGTACGATTTCCTGGTGGCAACATTTGCAATCGAGAACACAAAATATAACTCAATACAGCTACACTTCTTCTGTGGCAATTCATGCATTCCCAGAATACGTGATTTTTCGGCACCTATTTTCAATACACCACCAAACTGGGATCATATGATACGTTTTCTGGCCGCTAGGTCCCGTGCAAACAAGAAAAGGCATAAGGCACGCCTGATTGCAAAACAATAGCTGCCTGCCGCATCAGCTTCCCCGCAATACTTGCACGCCTCTCTCGCGTGGAAATGCCGGTGTGCACTCAGTTTCCTCTTCTGGTGCCAGCAAATCTCACGGGTCGTTGCACATCACATTGACAGCTATCGCTGTTCAACCTATTTGTGATAATCATCTTCAACTGTCTGTTTCACAGAACATATGACGTAGTGCCTTTGGAAGCCTACTGCACAGTTTTCATAAGCAATAACTAGGGGTGTGCGAATATCAAAATTTTCTAATACGAATCAAATGTGAGTACTTAGCTTCAAATATTGATATTCACATGCATTTATTAGCAAGTTGGGTTAAGTTGTTAGGTTGGAGTGTTGCAATTGTATTGTCAATGTAAAAAAACTAGGCTAGTAAGTTGTTACACTAAAGCATTGTGTATTTGACTCATGTTAACTTCGAAAATTTAGTAATTCCCTTTAGCTGTCCTCACCAGCCTGTGCCTTATTATATCGCATCAAGTGCCCGTAAACTCTGAGGCATTTTACCCTGTGCCAGTCGTCACTCATCGCACTTGCTGTCAAGCAACAAACTCAGAATTGGTAATGGCACTGCTTAAAAAAAAACAAGAAAAAGAAAAGAAGTGCACCGACGCTGTTTGCAAACCCGTGCCCCTTGCTATTGAGAAGCTCGCTTTCCTGCAAAGTGTAGACGTTTAGTGGCTAAGTGTGCCTTACAGGTGAAATTTTCCTAGCCACACGAAATCATCACAAAATTCAGCACAAGATCGCCCCAATATTCTTAGTTTAAATAGAAACAAATGCTAAAAGCCGTGTTTGCGACAACGTGTATCTCGGATCGCACGTTGTCTTGGATCGCATGGGCTTCACCAGCTGGACGCGCGTAGGCATCTCGTACTGCTACAATTCTCGCCATGTGGGTACATCAAAACTTCCCGCCTAAATTCCCCACTCGAAGAAGCTGCTGACTCAGGCAGAATTCCAGAATTCGAGGAGCGCAAATGTATGCTTGCCAAAACCGCAAAACCGACAGCAAGCAACTCAAGCCACGGGGGCCCCGCCCCATCAGCTTGACACACGTCAGTGTCTTGTGCTGCAGCGATTTGCATAATGCTTCGCACTGTCTAGATGTCAACGACAGCCCAGTGTGTCACATATTCAGTAACTTTGGGTCATATGTTTTCACAGTTAGTATGTTTTTTTCGTGCATTTTTTTTCCAATACGTATGAACGAGGTTCTACTGCGTTGGGTGTGCAGCAATAATGAAAGGAGAGGCACACAAAATGGATGACAATATTGTTTTGGGACAAGATAAGCCCCAAACAGTGCAAACATATTTTGGAGCATACGTGGGTATTCTTAGAGAATTAGTACATGGGCATTGGTTGGCCTTGTCACTAGGCAGCTAAGTACTAGCACGGTTCCACTGTAATCGTGTCAAAGTTGAAGAATTCAGTATATTTAGTCTGGTAACTGCCATATAAAGCCAACAGACACTGGTACCTAGGGAAGCGTTGGGAAAATCAACTTTTGTATGCTTGAACTGCCTAGCAATTGCAGGGCAAGCTAATCTTGCATTTATTCTCAGATTCTCAGTGATCAGAAATGAAACTGTAAATAGGGAATAACTTGGTTCTAGTAGGAGCCAAACCCGTAGCGCATTCGGTCTCATGTAGTCTCATGGCGCATTCTCATTCTCACGGTCTCATGGCGCATTCGGTCTCATGTAGTTTTAACGGAGGTTACACATTGCTGTGAGCAACACTGGCCAATAGTTTCAAGGCTAGCTCACACATACTTGTACGGTCATGGACAAACAACATTAACAGGGAAGTATGAGCACCTCTTAGAGGTAATAAGACTACAACCTTACTCCGCCATGTGTCTGATTGCCAAGTATAGTTCTGGCCCCTAACTAAGCACACAAGCTTATGTGATGCTGACGTCGCGTGAAATGTTGAAAGCAGAAACAAAAATTTTTAGCCCTAACTTCCTTACATTTCATTAGTGCATAATTTCCAAAGAAAGTGAATGGAGTTACAATTACTGCCGCCTCAGCTACGTAAATCAGTAGAGTGTTGCATGTGTCATGTGGAGCCTGTGCTGCCTCTGGCTCCCTCTGGTGGCAAGTTTTTTCTTCTTTCACTTTCACCTCTCTATCCTGGCCACGGCAGCCACATTTTGATGGGGTTGAAATACAGAAATGCTCGTTTATTTAGATTAGGTTACCTTAAAGAACTCCAGGTGGCAAAAACTAATCCGGAGTCGCCCATTATGGTGTGCCTCATAATCATATTGTGGTTTTGGCACGTAAAACCCCAGAACATAATTAATTAAATTAATTAATGTTGCCCTCATTCAGATTATACGGACATTTATAAATATGCCATACTCTTACATTTACTACTTGCTGAATATATTAACTAAGCTAAAGAAGTTCAGTCCATATATGCTTTCCTTGGTCTCATTGTCTGTTGGCCTTATGAGACTTCTGTCAAATTCTGTAATGGGAACTTTCGACTAATGTTAAGCCTAATCGGAACACACTTTAATTGTGTTGAGGATTGGCAAATGCAGCTCTCTGGTCTTTAGACTAGTGCTGCGCTGACTTCCGTAGGATAGCTTGTAAATGCAGGTTTGAGGATATAACAGGTATTGTTAATATGGCCGACCATTAAAATGGTGCGCACGTTCAACACAGAAAGGTTGTTCTGATAATAATAGTAACTGGTCCTAAATTGCACAAGCTCACACGAAACTTTCTAGCTTTAAGATCTGGCTGCATCAACAGCTTGATACGGCCTGGCAATGTCTGCACATTTTAGGTGTTTCTTCTAAATTAGGAACCATATGCCTTAAACACAAAATGCTGCTCAGGTGAAAGGGTGCCAACTTGCTTAATTAAAAGAACACTGAGAAGATGCTAAGGACATTAAGTTAACCTGGATTGATAGATTTCATTTCCAGAATAGCAAATAGGTGTGTGCTACTATGGACTGGCAGTGCTAAAGTTATGAATGACACAAAGACAAAATAGGGGTTGTGTGGCCACCTTTAAATTTTCCTACCAGCTCTGCCATGACAGGAAACTTGACAGCAACTTATTGGGGTCTTCTTAATTGTTTCCTTGTTAGGGAAAATTATACTACAGTTGAATCTCAATAATTCGAACTCGAAGGGGCCTGAAAATTTGTTTGAATTAAAAGAAAGACTTGTTTTTGAAGTATTCTTGCACCATAGTACGATGCACGAACGGTGCAAGTCGTGAAGTGTCGTGGCGCGCAAGCACACAGCGAGCGAGGACCACGAAACTGCCCACACCAGCCAATGCTTGCTTCTTGATAACGGCAAAAAACGAAACTTCAAGGAGTGGGCTAAGCAGGCACTGGGCCATCACAGAGGCATGTGTGTGTGGAGACCGTCGCAGATGAGGGAGTTGCGAGAGAGTTGAGAGGGAGGGTGAGGGAAGCATAGTTGCGAGGAAGGGTGGGAGGGAAGTGGATTTGCATTTCCGCCAGCTTGCTGGATGGCGCTAATTACCTGTGCCACCGAAGCAGAGGAGTTGTCGAGGCCAGGACTGGGCCTCCACTGCTGCTTCCCTCTGTGTGCTCACGTATATTTTCTTTCGTCTGTTCACAAATTGGCACAGTGTTTCCTTTCTTTGTCCTGCGTTCTTAATGCGAGCCATGTCTTATCAAGATGACAATGTCATTGCCGCTGATCATAATTGTGTTGGTGTGCTCCCTTCTGTTGCAACGTTGCCGCATTCAAAAGACAAATAGAATGAGGTGCTGGATGTCGCCTTTGCGTTCTTGTATTCAGGGTCTGTCATGTCATACAGCATCAGATATGGCGCACTGTCTCTAGCAACCTTTCTATTGGGACGTCTCGGTTTAGATGCGTCATTGTAAAAAACAAGCGCAAACGCGACCAATCAAGCTAACAAATACAAGCACGAGCAAGAGCTGACGCGAGCAGACGATAATGGGAAAAAAGCGGTCGGGCAGGTCTGCATGGTAACCAGTTTCCTGCATG
Organism: Dermacentor albipictus; assembly: GCF_038994185.2. Taxonomy (NCBI): domain Eukaryota; kingdom Metazoa; phylum Arthropoda; class Arachnida; order Ixodida; family Ixodidae; genus Dermacentor; species Dermacentor albipictus. The sequence goes on from NC_091825.1 coordinate 92,130,925, forward strand.
TACGTCACTGTAGGGGCCACTTATTGGTTGCCTCTGCTCGTGGCTTGCTTGAGTCGCGGCAAGCCACAAAAAAATTAGCCCAGGACCGATCCCTCCCGTGGTGCGCATTTTGTCGCTAGTGTGGCGGGGGCATTACAGCGCGACGCAGAAAAGGCAACCTTGCCATTTGAGAGAGGGTGAAATTTCCACCACATTTTTTTTTTTCTTTGCATGTGGCATTGAGGGGTTTCTCCTAAGCCTTTCTTTTATGGCGTCGTCAGAGCAATGCTGGTTGGAGGCACCGCCGCGTGATTTGGTGGGCTGCTGAAAACATTGTTGGAGCGCGTTCGAATTCCTGGGCGTTTTTGCCCATTAGAATACACATAACTTTGATAGGACCACGGCATCAGTTCGAATAAACTGGAAGTTCGAATTAAGCATGTCCGAATTAACGAGATTCGACTGTATTGCGGTCAGTGTAGATCAAAAATCAATGTTGCAATTTTTCTGGAAGATTTCTGCATAGCTGCAGCCTGATTAAACAGAAATATTGTGAAATCTCTGATACTATGTTAACACCTTTGTTGCCACAATATAATGCAAAATTTAATGAGAAAAGTTTCGCTTTCATTTTTATTGGCAATTGCCTCCTCCCACCAAAGAAATTTGGTTGCAATATTTAAAGGACATACTCTGTCATTGCGAGCTGGTCTAGAATTTCATGTTTGTGTCCCTTGAATTTGTGAATGCAATGCTGCACTTTTTAGTCATCTGAGGCTAGCTCTAGAAGCTGCTATTTCCCTTTTGAATGCATACTGCATAAGTTTATAATGCAGCTCGACTTTAGTCTCAGAAGTAGCACTTGTGCAAGTGTTTGTTCACGCTACCCTTTTGTGTCGCATTTATGGTTTAATGACCAGTCCGTGTTTCTGTCCACAACGGCCCAGAATTTTGAAAGGTGAGGCTTCAGTATTTTACACAGCCTCAGTCTTGATATGTCAAAAAGAAAAGTAATACTAGATGATACTAGGCAATCCTATTTGACACTTCTGGAAAGCCTTTTTCAGCACTTGCCTTTAACTCACTTGACTCACTGGCAAGAGCAGTTTAGTTATATATGTCAACAGCGCAGCTCAACATTTGTTTGGGAAGAGTGCCCATGTATTTTGTCAGTTAGTAGCTTCGCTCTCCTTCTTTGAAAATCCTGTTGCTGATTAGGCAGTAAGTTCATAGACATAAAAGAGTGTTTGAGTAGTAGTGCACCAGTGAACAAACAAACAAACAAGAAAAGCCTCTGGGCTGGGCTGGGGTCCTCCGTCTCTTGCCGCCTTTTTAGAGATGAGGAACTGCTCGAGTTAAACTCGGACAAAGGCTACAGCTCCTGCGAGGCTAGCCCGACCACCTTAGGCCAGGCAAAGCGGGTGCTCCCAAGGATTCCCCGACCCGAGCGATTTGACCTGTCCCAGAGGTAAAGCGGCGGTGTGCTGTGTCCAGTGCATGATGGGGTGTCGGCAGGGAGCATGGTTGTGTGCACAGCGGGGGCTGTTTGTGCTAGGCTGGTGCGGTGGTGCTTTGTTGTTGCTGCCGTCTTTGTTGTTGCTCGAGGGGACTGGTGGCCACTGCTTTCCAGAGTCGGCACTTCCTCACTTTTGAGTCACCAAGAGAACCTGAATGGAGGAAGGAAAAAAAGAATTTTCGGGAGCAGTCCCTTGCGTCACTCTTCATAATGCCACACCAAATAGCTTAAGTCACTAAAGAAAAAAATATTAAGGCAAGCTAGATTGATGGATTATTTGACTAGAAGTCTATCATGATTCCTTGTGGGCCAAACGATGACTTTGTTGCTTAGAAAATTACAACAGAAGGTCCCGCTGCTGCTCTTCAATTTCAATCGCCCACTTCAATATGGACGTTTTGACGTAGTAATCACCATGTGACCGCTCTCTCTGTTGCTCTTTGTGAATCAGCTAGTGTTGACGTCACATGAAAGGTACCATAGTCCAAACCAGGTGGTGCCACTCCAGTTTTTCTTTTTGTCAATTTGTTGCTTACAAAAGCTTTGTTCTTGCTATGAATGACAAATTCATTAATACCAAAACCTAATCTTTCAATCTAGCTTAACATAATATTTTCCTTTAGCGAATGGCTCACCGCAGTGGGGGACTGGGAATTAATTTTAACCACCTGGAGTTCTTTAACATGCCCCTAAATCTTAATACACAAGTGTTTTTTTGCATTTCATCCCCATCGTAATGCGGCTACCATGGGCATTGCGGCCAGGATTAAGCCCTTGATTTCAAGCTCAGCACTGCAGTGCCGTAGCCACTGAGCTTATGTGGCGAGTTATTTGTCCCATGTATTTAAGCCTAAAATTATACGTGGGATGACATCTGCCACACCATTCACAACACACCTTCAATTATACCACTTCACTTTTCCTTCCTCCATCGAAACCTACTACAGAGGGATATTCACTCTGCCAAGCCAGCAACAGCATCATGTTTTGAACTGGGTGTTTGAGTGAGGTTGGGCTTGATGAAGCAAAGTGCATGCTTTTGTTGTTACCGTAGTGTTTTAAGTCGACGTCTTGTGCAAGCTGACAAAGCTGTCATTGAACTTAAAGCTGCAGTAGGCTAGATCATGGAGCATCTAGGGGGTGTGTGCTACTGGCACAACACTATTGCGTGTTTAGAGCTGGTTGTGTGCAGAGCTGATTGTGTGCAGAGACAGTTGCATGGCAAGGGTCTCGTATGTGTTCTCTAATGGTGGATCTGCGTTAGCAAGCTTCACTTCAATACACAGATGTATTGAAGTGGGATCATTTGTCATGCGAAAATGAAAATGCAAGCAAATGGGGGCCTCAGAAAAGCACATGAGATTACAGCAATAAAGTTGGTGGCAGAGGATCTCCAGGACACCCAAGGGGCAGTAGGGAGGATCAAAATGAGAACCAGGGCAGTGAACCAGAGAAAACAAGAACCAGGACAGTTCACTGGTTAGTGACGCAGTATCCCAGGACCTCCAAGAGGGTCAAAACAGGTACCAGGGCAGTTCGTGGGTTGGGGCCACCGAGGTTGGAGCATGCCGGGAAGTGTTAGTGTACAAGATCTACTGTTGCGGACAGCAGCCTCCATGTGCAGCTATCGTGGACAGCTGATTTTATGCACTCCCAATGCACACAGAGCCCTCAGAGAGTCCCCAGCCCACAAACTAGTACGGCTTCCAGCTTCGGTGTCCCTGTTGCCACTTTGGTGTCTTGGAGGCACCGCCAGAGTATACTAAATAATGACCCATTGTTTATACTTACTACTCCTTTGCCACAATACACTGTGTATGCTTCAATGAATAACCCAGCTGTATTGCGGTGTAGCCATTATGGAATACATGCAAGAATCTTGTTATTAAACTGTGCCTTTTACACCAATAGCAGAGATATGTTTTCTTTTTACTTTGTAATATAAATTTGTTTATGATAAATTTTCTGCTGAAAAAGGGCATTGTGATCTATCTGAAATTACCCGCCACCGGGTTTACATTGGTTGTGTTGATCAGCTGTAAATAAGAAGCTTGGGGCATAGAAGTTGCAAAGGGGTCATTGAGCGAAGCACAGGGATCAAGTTCTCTTCTCGAAAGGTAAATGTGCACTTTGTTTCTTGGTAGTTTTGGTAGCTGTTCAAGATGAAACCATTTGTTCTTGTGCTAATGTATGATAATTTTTTTCCCTACATGCTTCGAGATATGACTTTTGCGATAGACCAATTTCACCCGCTTCAGCACGTGCAGATGTAGTTTTTGTCAGAGCTTTGATATTGGAAGTTAGTGTCTGCCACAGTGTCATTTCTAAATGTATGTTGAACTTGATTGGCACAATCGTGGCGGAGACGAATCAGTGCGGAGGATAAAGTCATGCGAGAAATTCAGGGTAGTGTTGCCTTTGGACAACAGCAGACTACAGCAACATTTGATTGAATGTATGGTTCAAGGAATGGGCTTTCATTTTGCACGTGATAGTGTCCGAGAATGTGTGGGGGAGAAATAGGCGTGTTTGGATGCCCCTTAACAAACAAACATTTGAGTGTGTGGTCTGTCTGGATATTGTGGCCCTGATCATGAAGTACTAGTAAGTCTTTTCGTCCTTTATTACTGGCACCAGTGCCACTGTGTAGGTGGGATCTTTTATTAGCTCTGGTACAACTCAAATTTCATGCGTAGGTAACATGCTTGGGCCCACTACTTACCTGTTTCATTAAGAACGAACCGCAACTGCAAGTTGTCCCTGGCAATGTGTGGGGGTGCCAAAAAGCAATTATTTCTGTATGGAAGGAAGAATTGCGTGGACTCTTTTGGTAGGAGTGAGACACACTGTGCGTCATGACTGTCCGCACAACTGTTCCTCTGTTGAATAAATTCATATTCCTTTACCTGGCATCACCACAAACAATGAATACTTCTGATTCGTTCTGAACGACAAGCAGGCGTGGCGCCCAAACATGGTATTAAGCAGAGTAAACTGTGAGATATTAATGTGCAAGGTTTGAGCACGAACAATCTACTGGTTTAACTGGTGTGGCCTTGGACACCTGCCTCCCTTATTTGCCGAGTATTTGGTTTATGAAAATGGCTGTGTGGACTTATGTGAGTGGATCACCCACAATGTTTTATGTGTCGCATCACAGTCGTACTTGTGCAGTATCATATTTAAGGGGCCCCTAACCCACTCTGAGCTCAAAGATTAGTTACATAGTGGTAGCTGGACACCAATCTACAATTTACATACAGTTGCAAAAATTTCTTGAAAGTTACATAGTTGCAGCTGTGTACCAATATGTACAATTAATAGCAGGAATTTTTTAAAATGATATCGTAATAGCCAAGTTACAGGAGTTTAATGAGCAACTACGTGGCCACTCCAGCTTCTCGTTAGCCTTTGCTACACTCTTCCACAAGTGCTCTCTTCTACTCCTCTTATTTTTTCACCAACTCTGTGCTGTACAGCAGAAGCTACAGGTCACATTGACACACCAGAAAAAAAAAAGGGATTCTTCATTGTCCATCCCTAATCACTCTCCACACAATGCAGACTGAATGGAAAGCTTTACTTACAGACCAATACAGCACAGTGGATGGCCTCTTCTTACTTCTTGGAACATACAGCCAGCTCTTGTCACGTCGGTGCTATAATCCTTCATCAATTGACCAACTGACAACTTTCACCCTGGTGACAGCACACGCAGTGCCCTGCTGACATCACAGTGTGTGAAGAAGGGAACGGGGAAGCCCGAAAAGGGGCACGGGATTGTTTCCTAAATTTGGCCTTCCAGGGGGACACACCGCTGCCATGTTCACCACAGATGATTGTCGCAGTGTTCTGTACACAGCGCGCCTGTTTACTTGCAATGTCATGTCTACATCCCAACGCAATGGCTGTCGTACTTGTCAATTTTTGGGGGGTGCAACATTGCCCGCAGAAATGTTGGCCATGTGGGAAGTGGTCGGCACCATTCCTGTTTGCCTGGGAGACATTACAGAGCAGAGGGTACCAAATAACTAACAGATCCTCATGGACTCTTACAAAGCGGAGGCCAAACTAATGGCCCCAACAGCTGGAGATGTGGCCAAAGGCTCCAGAAAAAAAGTTGAAGTACAAGACAATAAAACGAATGTCGTAATCCTATGGACACTGAGTCACGCTGTCATGGACATGGGAAATGCAGTTCCACATGTGATCGCCACACAAGCATGTGGGCTTGATTATACGTGCACCACGCTACGCTCCAGTTAACCATCAAAGCTGGCTGACAAAAATTTCTACATAAAGATGTGGGCTGAAGGCTCATCCTGTAGTGCACTGATACATTATTTTTGCCCCAAAGTGAAAGCTTCGCAGCAAAATGAAAGCTAACAGACTGTTAGACTGTTACTTGCCCAAAAGAGGTTTCCTTAATTAAACAAAGTCATGGCCAATGCTGCATACATAGCACACATGCTCGACCAGTGGCATCAAGAATGACAAGCAATGGCTGTCGACACTTGTACCCAATGCATACATTGTCAGGAGTCATGCAGAGCAGATTTACACCTTATTGGAGCAGTGCAGCTTTCTCACAAGGAAGATCTGATGTCGCACACTTACTACGCGATGACAGGACAACTTTAGCCAATCTAATACAATATAACCTTGAAACACAGGAAGCTATTACTACATACGGTAGTCAAAATGACCTGTTTCGAGTGGTGTAAGAGGGTTTGACTAGCCTATGCGAGAGCAACTGAATTGAGCATGCTTCTACCAAGAATTACAAGGGTTCACACAGGCCAGAAGAACAAATACCAAGACGAAGATGCTCTTTATCCGACAATCCCCTAACCTAGACTCCTTTCCTACGTAATCTTCAACAGTGGTTGAGCGCTGTCCCCTTTCTTGAATTGAAGATTATTCTTTTATGTATTCTTTTAATAATTTAAAATGCATTCAAAATGTTAGAGATGGTTTAGGGGCTCTTTAAACAAAACACTCATGAGATTTTGCTGCTAGCTATGTCTCCACGTGAGAGTGACACATCATTGGTAGCACATGCATGAAGAGCCTAAACATTCCATCATTATGCTTGACAGAAAAGAAAGAAAGTGTCTGAAATCACTATTGGCCTAGGTTTTTCTCTGTGCCGGTAGCTGAGTATTGGCCGCTGCACCCTGTAGATTCTGCGTAGTAAAGTGTGCACTGTAGTGGGCTTCTAGGTAGCTCTAACTGGTTTGGCAGTACTTTGTGGGCATGGGGCTGGTGTTTTTTTGCATGCGGATTCCCCTAACATTGCCGTTTTTCATTTTTTTCTTTGTTTGTCTTGCCTCTTCTTTTCCTTTTTTTCCTCCCTCTGTCGTTTCTCTTGACCGCACCGTGCCTTCGGTGCCTGTATGTCCTGTTTGTTTCTCTCTGCTTTCTTGGAACTTTTTTTCTAATGTTCCATGGTCGAAAAAAAAAAAAAAATGCTGGCCTCTGCCCCTCCTGAATCTAGGACATCCTTTCTTCTTAGCTCCGCAACGGCCACAAGTCCGACGGACGCGATCCCACGGTCACCCTCAACATTTTCCTTTGGGTAACGTAGTAGTTCTTGCAAACATTTTTTGTTCTTTCTTTGCGACAAAAGTATCCAAGCATCAATTGAGTTGCTGGTGCTGCTGCTGCTTTATCTGTAATTAGGATGGAGGACCTTTGAGGTTTGGTCAAGAAAGGTCAGGTGCTAACCCAAGCTGCTTTGCAGTTGAAAACAGTTCTTAGCATTGCTTTACGTGTATTAAGTGAACACTGATGGGCCAAATTGGTATGTGTAAGTCAGCCCAAGATGGTGGATTAGAAATTCTTTTAGCGTTGGTTTTATCTGTGCTCTTGGGCAACGTTCTGTCAGTCAGTTGTCGTTTAGCACTCATGTAGTTCAAGACAGATCTGCCCTTCTTTTTTTTTCTTTTTTGATCAAGCAGGCCAAGGAACTTTTCTATGAGCAAAATACAATGTCACATACTTGTCCAGTAGTACACTTAAAAGCTTTACATTGTGTGACTGTGGTCACCTCTGTGTACAATTGTTTGCCTGTGAGTGTATGAGACCCCATGCGTAAAACATTTCTTGTCTGCTTCAGAGGCCAAGTGTTGTCTCATGAAGTGCTGTGCCTTGTTGCAGTGGCAATCAGCAGTGCCTTTTTCTCTTAAATGTTAAATTCTGTCAAGGGCTTTATTCACTTTTAAGACGCAACTGTATGTCCTGCAAGCATATGTTATGCTTGTCCGTAGTGCTTGGTATCTGTCGGGTTGCTTTATAGGGCTTGGCATGTGCTTTGTCAATGTAGGACAGTGTAGTTCATTTGGGTTGCTAACAGTGGTTCTCTGCTTTAGATTAGTCGACTGCTCAGGTGGAACTGCACAGTGTGCGGAGCCAGAGCAAATTGGTCTAGGTTTTAATTAGCTAGCTGTTTGACTTCCTTATTGTAATGGCTGGGCATGTGAAATTAAAGAGCTTAAGAGAAAAGTGTATGACAGCTGTGTCTTACCAGTACTCACCTACGGGGCAGAAACCTGGAGGCTTACAAAAAGGGTTCTACTAAATTGAGTACGATGCAACGAGCTATGGAAAGAAAAATGATGGGTGTAATGTTAAGGCGGATAAGAAGGGAGCAGATTGGGTGAAGGAACAAACGCGAGTTAATGACATCTTAGTTGAAATCAAGAAAAAAAGATGGGCGTGGGCAGGGCATGTAATGAGGAGGGAACATAACCGATGGTCATTAAGGGTTATGGACTGGATTCCAAGAGAAGGGAAGTGTAGCAGGAGGCGGCAGAAAGTTAGGTGGGTGGATGAGATTAAGAAGTTTGCAGGGACAACACGGCCACAATTAGCACATGACCGGGTTGTGGGAGAAGTATGGGAGAGGCCTTTGCCCTGCAGTGGGCGTAACCAGGCTGATGTTAGTGATGATGAGCTGGTGCAAAACATGCTAGCATTGCTGATTCAGCGGGTATGGAATGGGACTGCAAACTGTAGCGCTGCTGTTGACAACTGGTGTCGATATGTTCAAACCAAAATGTACATAAAAACCCTGTTGTGTGACACTTCTTGGCAAGGCAGTGTGTAGTAATTAAAGATTCACATCACCACTAAATGCTTTTGCAATGCAACAGATGGGAACGACAAATGGCCAGAAAGTAATAAGAGGCCAATGCGGCTTGCTTGAGGGCAGTAACGCAATTAGTCACCGTGTTGATTCTATCGCCTGTACCATTCTTCTATTTCACAAAAACTACATTGATGAAATGTATGCATATTGACTAATGCCATCTCATTACTGCACTCTTCAATCTTGTAGAGTAGTGATGGAACAGACACGCTATCAAGAGAACAGGTGTACCTGAAGTATGGCATTCCAGTACTGATTGCAGTTGTAAGGCACAATTGTGTTGCTCCCATATAGTATGCATAATTGTGAGCTACTAGTTCCACTGGGTAGGATGGCAACCTCCCTTCCTTGCATGCTTTACAGCACAAATCCACATAGATTTCAGATGTTCACTGCGGTAAGATGTGTACTGTATGGTCTCGTTGTTTTGATGTGCAATGGAGGGCTCTCACACTCTGTCCTTTGTGGTTGACCTGATCTTATCTGACCTATCATGAAACCTAGTGATTAAGAGCACGTTATAAGCTGCAGTAAGCGGATGCTCCTCGAGATCGTTAAGAAAATTACTTAAAGCATGCAGTACTATAAAGTGTAGCTGCAAGTTCCACAAAGTGAAATGTCCCCAAAGGTTATTCTCTGGAGAGGGGTACTTCAAAATGGAAGAGACGTCATTGCAAAAGAACCAGTGATAAAGTAAAGCCTGGATGCCAGAGACCAGTCTCTTGTCTCTTTCCTCTGCCTCTGTTTGACTAACGTGGGCACAAAATTGAAGCTTTCTCTGGAGAAAAATGAGTCTCGAAAGGGGATGTGAGCATTCTTGAGCTAATGTGGATAAAGCCATGTTGGCTGGCTGGGGCGCAGCTCTGAAACGTCGGAGGGCGGCATGCGACGCTGCAGCTCCGGCCTACTGAGCCCGCCCGTGGACGGCTCGTCCGTGGACCAGGAGTCGGGCGGCTTCTACCTCCTCAAAAAGGACTCGCAGCGACGGCAGACCATTCTGCGCGTGCTCGAGGAAGACGGCAGCACGGTTTGTGGGCTGCGTCATCACTCTTTCCACCAGTGCTACTAAAGTAAACTGCGTTTAAAAAAAATTCATTTCTGAGCGGCCCCTTTCTGCCACCATTAACAGAGATAGCTGTTCCCCTACTTTTCATTTGCAATAACTTTTTATACATCTTTCCTATGATTTGTCACTAAAGTTACCTTGTTGCTGTGTTACCTTATGCACAGCTGGAAACCAGGTGAGGGAACATCGGCTGTTGACACTGTGGTCCTGCTGAAGTAGGCTTTCATAATCTTTCCTTCCTTTTTTTTCACAGAGACAGGCTTCAAGCGATGAATGTGTGTGATATAGTTAGTGTACACTTTTTGTTCATTTAACTTTAGTGTTGTTGCATTGTTTAAAAGGTGCGCGCACGCTTTTTGTTTAGTATGAACTGCTTTTGTGTCCCACTGGTTGACTTTGGAACTATTTTTACTTCAAGCACACTGCTTACACCATCTAATAAAGAATCCTCTTCTGTGATAACAGTATCACTTTAGATGAAATAAGCTTGTGCCAGAGCTTAGGACTACTGCTAGTGCTATATACTGCTATGAGTGATGAAAGGACATATAAGAGAGCCTCCATGTTGTAGCCTGAAGAAATATTGCAGGTCATGTAACGTGGCTACTTTTGTAGTGTGGCCTAGAGTATGTACAGATGTGTTGAGAGCAGAAAGAACCAATGACAGCTGCTAGCATTGTAAGAAAGTCAATTGTAAGGACTACAACTTAGTAGTCACCTGTTAGACAAAGCAAGGAACTTGCACATGACAGGGATGATGAGGTTGACACAAGTGGCACTAGCAGAGGGCTTAGTTTAACCTCACAGAGATAAGTTTCGTATCAGAGCTGCATTTCGTACCAGTGTGTTCTTAACAGTGTCATTTTTTCCTGAGAACAACTTCATTAGAACAGCATTCAGAATATGCTAGGCTTGTTAAATACTTTTGTGCATCCGTCAGGAAAGGTCTTCGCAAGGAATATGACCAAATAACAATGGGTGAGAGCTTTAATTCAGTGCAATTATAGGTCATTACGCTGTTTATGCCTCAAAAGTAAGGGTGGATGAATATTCGGAGTTTAGAATGCGAATCTAATAATATACACTACGTATTTGTATTCGCATTCGAAAATAAACTACTCGTTATTTTCGAATATCGAAACTGACCAAGTATTTTTCAACAATTGACTATTACAAGTCTGGTTACTGTACTCTTTCTGCTAAACAAAGTGTCTCAAATTATTGTAAATGGTACAATGACAATACTTTTCTAAGATGAAATGAGTAATGCAAGATTTGTTAATGGTTTTGAAGTAGAAGCCTACATAACAACCACTGATTTTGGCTTGTAGTCTTTCGTTTATTGCATTTTGCAATGTCATCATGTAGCAGTTCTATCTTTTATGCTACAGCCAGTGATACTTTCCTTGCAACAGGCCCTTTTATAGATGTCTACAGTACATAAGTTTGTCAACAGCTTTTTTTTTTCACAACTTTTAATCTTTTTTTCTGCAACCATTTAGTTAGTGTCTTTGTACAGCAGGCTTTGATTCTGGGAAAGTGTGTTTGCAATTAGGCTTTGAAAATGTTGAGAGGTTATGCACGCAGTTTTTTAATGACAAATAATGACCTTGCATTTAATACTGTCCCTTTGTCTTTGATAGTTTACTTCTTTTTGTGCTAGTCAGTTCTGCTGTCTTACTTAATTAAACTGAAATAAACATTCCTGCTGTAAATGCATATATGCATCTGAATTTTACTGTTCAATAATCGACTTGATGTTCATTACTTACTATTCATATTCAATTTGTATTTATGAAAGCTTATATTCATCCACCTGTACTGTACTATGACGGCACATCAAGAAATTAACTTTATGTTGTGGCATTCATTTACATCGATAGCAGACTGCTTATTGAGCCCTTTTGAAATGGTGCCCAGTGTCATTGTTTTGTTTACAGAGTTCCCACCAAAAGAGCAATCGAAATTCGCTAAGATCAACTGACTATCTTGTCGACTGCGAAAAAAAAGGAAAGATTCGTAGGCATATAGTGGGACCAAGGAACACTGCAAAAATGTTATCTGCTTTGTGTTGCTGGTTACTAAACGTCAGTTTGACCATGTAAAACTGCTTGTTTGATAATTCTGGCAAGAGATATTCTCGTTCAGAACATAGAAAGATCTTGTCCTTCTAAAATGAATAGCACACCCTTACCATGCGTAAGGAGATCTCTCCCTTCTCATTGCCAGCCTCGAATAGCACCTTCAATTACCCTAAGTCGAGGATTCCTGTTGCTAATGCTTTAAACAATCTAAATAGCCTTTCTTTTCAACACAGGTGAAAATTGCCTTGAGCTGCCATAGTGCAACTCAGGTCTCTGAGAGATGGACAATGGCTAGAATCTGGTTTCTGTGCAGTTGTCAGGGGCACAATAAAATAAGGGGATGGCAAGCTGAGTTTGTCTGGAAAAACTTGCTTGGGCCCAAAAAAGGAAGTGAAATTTTTTTATGGCACAGTTATACCCCAACATAATATGCGCAAGCCTACGCATTCGCGCAGATGTTGCATTGACTGTGACAACACACTCACACAGTCTGGCGTGGGGGTATAATGAGTCTCTTTTTTTCTTTTTTGCTAATTCCTTGCTTATGGTCAGCCATTTTTCTGCCAAAAAAGTACAGAGAATAGATTTGGAGTAGTAATCTACCATTTTAAACGAATTAGTATGCCTCTCATTAGTGGCCCTTTAACGACTATTAGCAGGTAGAATGGCTATGGCTGTAGTCGCCAGAACCATTGCCATTTGTGGGTGAATGCATGCATGCCTTTTTCTCTATTTCTGCCCATCAGATCTGTGACATATGGATGAACAAGCTGCAGCAGGACAGTGGTGACGACTTGGTCATTACAAAGGCAAGCTGCTACTCTTTTGCCCTACTTTGAACTGAGCTAGCAGCTTGAATAGTTGCCTTAGGAGCCATGGGAAAATTCTAGGGAAGAAAACAGCTAACGTGTAACAGCCACAATGTATGCATGTGAGTGCCTGAAGAAAATTAGTAGTTTCTTTCTTTACTTGAACCTTTGGATGCCAAGATTGAACCACAGAGTGAAAAGTACTAAAGGAACTTTCGTAACTGCATTTAGAATGCTGTCACTATGCACTATATGCAGCAGTATAGACGCTTGTAGAGTATGATCTTGTTTTAGTACTTCTGCCAAGATTGAGCGGGAAGAATAAGATGAATCGAGGAGCTTGGCCTTTTTGTTGATTACTTCTACATAGATTCAACAAACAAAGAAGCCAAGGAGACCTTAAGGGAAATGAACTGTTCTTTTTATTCAAATGTAGAAATGAGGAAAAAGAGAAGTGAAAGTGTACAAAAAGGGCTGTCAACCAAACCCTCTCCTTTGTGCATTACGGATGCACTTTCTCTAACAATTGAGATACGGAGGCACCTGCCCCTCTATTCACTTTTCTTAGTATATGTGTGCATGCATTCCAGGTTTAGCCCTGGTAGTTTTAGCCAGTGCTACTCACTTCCATGGGGGTGGATGTGAAGTGCCGTTTCTGTCGTAGGCGTTGCATAGCATGCAAACTTCAGAGCAAGCAATTAGTCAATAAACCCCTGTACGCTACCCTAGGGCTGCCAGAGTGACCTTTGGTATTAGGAATACATTATATCAAGCAAACTTCTAGAGTGGCAGGCAAAGTGCTTTTCAAGTACACTGTATGTGAAACACTTCGATTAACACAACCGAATTAGCTTTCTGGCTGTTGAGGTGCAGCACTCGGATTTTTTCTGCAAAGACTATTATCGGACAAATTTCGAATTGCAATTATGCTTCTCTGGAGTTCATTTTTAATGATGCCAAAGCTACAAGGTACAACCGAAATGCAAGCTGTATGTGCTCATAATTTATCGGTGTTTGACGGGTGTAACAATTTTCACGAGACTACAGCTGTAGAACATAGTATGTTTTTTGAGCATGCTTGTTGTTGTGGATTTGTTGGGCCTGTACTGTGTGAACGCTGAGCATAGTGGACTAGAGTAGGTCCACAGCATGCTGCACTTAGATTCAACCACGCCATTCTCAATGACCCTGAGATACAAATTGCTGCCTGTTACTCGGAGTTTGGTTTTCGATGAATGAATTCTTTCCTTGCTTCTTTTTTCCACAAGAGATAAATAATATGTGTATAAAAAGTGCATCGCGAAAGTTAGTTGAAGTTTGTTACAGCCAAGGTTCGGTCTACGAAATTACCTGATATGTCTAACTACTTTTAGCACATAAATCTGTACATTATAACAGGGTTCTACTATATATGCTTCTCTTGGAACTGTGAATCGAGTTTGTGGCCTGTTCGTATTATGTCATGTCCTTTCTTTACTTTGTTTTTGTTTATGCCACGTCTTGCTGAATGTGCATGCGGAATCATTGTTATAGAGTGCTTTTGTCATGTGTGACAATGTGTGGCAACCTAAGATGTGTGGCTATGTGCAGGAGCAACTTCTAGCCCTCATCGATGGCTTCAAGAACTACATCCCAGAGCAGAATAAGACTGGCCTCCAGCACATTATTGGTAAGCACACTTCGATTTGTGTTGTTTTCTTGTGAGCTTATTTCACAGTTATGAACGGGAAACTAGTCGTAAAGATGCATTCGCAAGGGAAGTCGACAGGATGAACGCTTAACGTACAACTATGTTTGTTTCTGAAGAAACTTAAAAGATGTGTTCATACAGCATTTATTGGGACAGGAGAAAACAGAAATGGGATCAGATTGGTATCAAACAATGTCAAAATTTCAGACAAAAGAGAACAAAGGCAATAGCAGAGCAGTGTTGGGCATGTACAGCTTCTTTCCATGGAATTTTCTCCAAGAATAAACGCAGTTGTAAGTCTAGGGCTCGTACTGTCCACTTCTTTCCTCTTGAAAGCAACTTAATAGATTCTTTGTTTATCCAGTAGTATGTGGAAACTCATCTAGAAGAAACACTGTTACATTACGTCCACAGGATTTGTACACTGTCGAGACATTCTAGCTGAATACCTTGAAGAAAGGCAGTCAGTATAGTATTCCTTTTCAGTGAAATGATTCTATTTCAACAAAAAGAGTTGTCTTCATTGACAAGTAGAGTTTGTCTTCATTGATAAGGCGTCTAGGCTGAAAATTTCAAGGCTGAGTCTTGCCTTGTTCACCTACTGTTGATCAAACCAAGCCTCCATCCTTCTGGGAACCCCTTTGTCTTGTTCACCAGCAAAAATGTGCATTTCTTCCATTTTACTGGCGCACTGTCAGCCTTTCCAATCCAACGTTTATGCCTCTTTTGTATGTGCAGGAAAGTTGAAGCAAGAAGTCAACCACGACCACAAGGCCCTCAACCAGCTCGCAGTAGCCTTGTACCTTTTCCAGAGTGCAGTAAGTATGTGTCAATGATATTTAGTGGCAGAGTTGGCCTGTAATTGCCAGGTGAATGCTGTTCAGTTCAGTTCAGTTTTATTCCTTAAAAGCCCCATTTCAGGGGGTGTTACATAAGGGGTGGGATTACAATTTGTAGTGAGGAAAACAAACAGAGATGGTGATTTAACATTGAAAGTGATCTGTTACGCGTTCTTGAAAAGCAGGTGTTGAAGCGATGGCGACGATGCTGTAATTGTGGCTTAGATGTGGTTTGAACTTCAGACCCATTTGCTGAGCTATCGCATCACTTTTGTATAAGGGAAGAAATTGTTATCGACCCGACTGTAGCACGAGGCTACTAAGGAAGCTAGTATGGGTTTCTCAGAAAGAAAGCTTCACAGTTGAACAGAAGTTTCTTCTGATCTGGTAATCGAACTAGGGACTAACGACTTTCTGAGGCGGTTGCTCTGCCATCTGAACTAACCAGGAGGCTAGCCAATCACAGCACGAGGGCGAATTAATGAGCAACTCGAAGCACAGGAATGTGGCAAATGAGGTACATTGTCAATTCACTTTACAAGCTGTGCCAAATTATATGTGGGGGACAATGTATTCAGCAGTAAGAAGTGGTCATCATTTGTTTGGGGCAAGCTTTTGTTTTTTGCTTTTGCCGCTGAACTTTCTAATTCTGTTAACCTCATGCGATAACATGTTGTATACATGACGCTGTCAAAAGCAAGAATTGTATAATACAGTTGAACCTCGCAATAATGAAATCGGCAGGAAACGCAGAAAAATTAACTTTCACAAGAATTTCGTTCTTGCAAAATGAGACAGTGCAGATCGGTATTGTGTCGCAGAACGAAACTTTGCTGTCAAAATTCCATTAGCCTACTTTCGCAAGCTTTGCTCAAGGATATAGAACCACTTTGACGACAGTACAAAGTGCGCCGTTGATCAGCAGTGGCAGCACTGCTTTGGAACAGTATTCTGGGTCAATTGCTTTCAGAGATACAGTCACTTTTGCGAGATTTTGCTTAATTCAGAACTGGATGCTGAGCAAGAGCGGTCCACGCATGCAGCAGCGTTTTCGCAGCGCACGCTGTTGTCCATAGGCACCGACACGTCTGGTGCTGGGTGCGAAAGTGATAGTATCTCGTATATCCAAGGGCAATCGATGGAGCTTACAGCCCCGACATGCAAATCTACGTCCGGCACTTAACCCGCACGTGATGCCTGATGGCAGCCACGACGGCAGAAATTCGCCTTTGGTGCCCATATATAATTGCTTCACAATAAAGCTGAAATACTCTATACGTTTTTTCATGGCATCTGTGGTCTCCATACTTTTTCTTGCACCTGTACAGAGTACTATATCTTCAGTTCAGACAGGTTATATATTTACGTAAACTTATGAGGCTAAATGTTTCGTTCGTTTTATGCATTTTATTAACAAGCCAGGTAATTTATTTGTTAGGCTTATCTTGAGAAACATATCCTCTTATTGGTTCAGGCTTATCTGCCCGCTTTATGTTTTGGTTTCTTGGTGCCTGTGATGTTGTGACCTGAGCTCTTGCATATTCTGCATGGTTTGTTCCTTATTGAGTGTTATAATGTGCAGGTCAATGAAGTGCTCCGGAACCAGAGCATCAAACCACATTGGATGTTTGCCTTGGACGCTCTTGTCATGAACGCAGCTCAAGTGGCCAGTGAAATCCTGTCCTGTGGTAAGAGCCATTCCCTTTGAAAGTTTGAGAATGGATTTCTAATAATATTTCTTCTTTTATGGGAATGTCACAAAACAGTAACACTGGGAGCCTTAACTTGTTTTGGCTTCTTTTTCCTTACTGCACTAAGCAGTAATGAGCTTGCAGTTGGGTATCCTTATAACATCACGGCTGCTTGTAACATTATGCTCAGCGCCTCATCCCGTGCATCCCAGTCCCATGCAAGCATTTCGTAGTCGTACCGCCATCCATTACACCATTGTTGTCACGCTATCATACTGTTGTTTTGCCGTCGTCATTTCACAGTAGTCGCACCATCCTCGCACTGTGGTCATTCCATTGTAACCATGCCATCTTCATTATGGGTTTGTCATTACATCATCCATCGTACCCTCATCCCATCATCCTCATGTCATTGTCATGCTGCCGTCATGACACTGTCATCGTTACACCATAATCTTCATCACCTCATGGTCATTGCAACATTGTCATCTTATGGTTGTCACTCTTGTTGTTATGTTGCAGTTATTCAGTTGTGATCCTGCTGTCATCATCAAACCGCTATCATCATGCTATCTTCGTGCTCTCATCGTCTGTTGTCATCATTCCATAGTTGTCACACAGTTATCATGACATAGTCACTCTGTTGTCATGCCATCATCATGCTGCTGCCATCATACTATTGTTGTTATTACATTGTCGTCATCTTGGTATCATTTTGTTGATGTCATGGTGTCTTCGTCGTGCCAATGTCATACTGTCATTGTCACGTTATTGGTGACATTCTTTCTTCATCATGATACCATTGTCACACTTTTGTTGTCATTCTGTCATCATTCTGTTGTTACACTGTCTGTGTCACACTGTCTTCGGGCTGTCATCTCCCTGATCATTCCATGATCTTTAGATCATAGTCCTTGCACTATAGTCATTCTCTTGTCATCATGCCGTCTTCATGATGCTGCCGCCATCACTCCATTGTCCAGGTGTCGTCATTCTGTTTATGTATTTATCAGGATGTCTACCAACCGGGAAAACCGGGAATTCTCAGGAATATTGAATAGTCTGGAAATACTCAGGGAAAACTCGGGGAATTTGTGCTTGTGTCAGGGAAAATCAGCTGTAATTTTGTTGAAAGGGAACGAAATTCATGGTAACGCTGGCTGGTGTAACAAAGAGGAATAATAACGAATCTACTTTGATGCCATGTCCTCGGCTGGAGGAGTTGCCAGTGTACAGTTAACGACCGACTTTCTGACCGCCTGATAATTTGGACAGCTTCTCGGCACCACCACGTACCCCCCTAGAATCAATGCATAAGAACGTCTGAAATTTTGGACGCAAGAACCCTTCGCCATCCAATTTTTCGGACATTTTGCCGGGACCGCAGGTCCGAAATGGCATTAATCAAACAAATCCACCGCAGCAGCGCTAGGCCTAGCTGCTTCGACATTCGCTGTTAAGCTTCTTGCCGTTCGTTGCCGTGTTTTTCGTTGAAAGAATTCGCCACTGTCAGCAATGCGACTCCACCATTGTAGTCCTCGCTATAGCTTCGAAGCTCGGAAAGCACAGCGCGTTGCATAATGTCGGTTTCTGAAAGTTATCTTCGCCTTAGTACTGTAATGTTACGTGGTGAAGCATGCACGAAACTATTGCGGTGAAGCATAACAAGCGTGGGAAGGGGCAATTGTCATGGGATGCAGTATGTATTCCTAAATTATACACGCGTGCACCCACCATCTCTAGTCACAGTACGAGCACCGATATGTCTAATAAGTGTACTGAGTGCACGCACCTTGAGTGCACTCAGTACACGCACCTACGCAGTTCGATTACGCTATGGACGTAAATATGAGTGTAAGAACAGGAACAGGTGAGACGTCCGAAATATTTTCGTGTGTGCATTTTCAAAGCCTTGAACTCTGTGTATAAAAATGCATCAAATTTTTTATTCTTGGAAGTTTATTTCCTTTTTTATTGCTGTTATTCACAAATGAAGAGTACGTATACTTATACCAATGCAAAATATTTTTTCTCACTTTACGGTCACCCTAGAAAAATTACTGTAAATTTTTTTAGAAATAAGTCCCTAAGAACAATTGGAATCTGCAATAAAAAAAATCGACCCTGGGCGGTTGTATATGGCAAAAAAAATATACCCTCAAAGGGTTAAACGAGTCTTCTATCACATATTGTAAGTCGTTCAAGCTTGGGCCAAACCCAAAAGGAGAAAAAATTTGTTATTAAAGAAGTTGTTGAGGTGTAACTTTAATATTTCTATCACATCGCATAAACATTATCACTACCTCTGCCAATTTTCATCAATATCTATGAAGAAATAAGGAAGCTGATTTCAAAAGCTATGTCCCCCCATAATCTATTAAACTGAAGTTAATTAAAAGGATGCATTGAAAGAATACTTTATCAGTCCAAACTGATTGAATGGTTCCCTTTAGTGATCCTTTAAGAGGGATTGAGATATTTGAATGAAATTTGTGAGGTAGGTTCATAGCAGAAACATTTGAAAAACTACATTTTCATGGAGCTGTGCATGCTGGTTCTCCACACGTAGAAAATAATGAGGAAAAGGTCAAATGAAAGTGGACGAAAAGATAGTTTGTCACCAGTGGGAGATGAACCCACCAGCGACAAGCTATCTTTCCATGATATTGAAGCAGCGCACTTAACGGGACACTAAAGGGAAACAATAAATCAGTTTAGACTAATAAAGCATTGTTTGAAAACCCTGCAGGCAGTCATTTCAAAAAGATAGTTTGAATATTAGATGAGAAAATGAAGGTCCAAGTATCAGTATTTGAATTTCGCGCCGAAACCCCAGCGCCAGTACGTCAGCGTGACGTCAGGGTTTCCAAAGTATGTTTTCGCATTTCGGCCGCGTTGGCTGAATAAAGGTTCCCGAAACTTGCCATGTTTAATGCTTGGTTCCTTTAGAACACAATGTAGTCAATCTGTACCACTATATATAATTAGTAGGCCCTAGAAAATGCCATCAAAATCCAAGACGTCACAGCCCCCAGATGCGGGAACTCAAGTAGGCGTCGCCTCCCGTATGTCGTTCTTGCGCTTTTTCTGGCTTACCAAACGTCTGATCGTTGTAAGAGTGGTGTTTTTGGTGTTGTAGAGCGGTAATTTACTGACGCAGGAGAAATAATTTTTCACTTTAGTGTCCCTTTAAATCATACACATTCACGCACACATTTATTTATTTATTTATTTATTCAAAATACCCACAAAGGCCCTCATTACGAGGGTATTACATGGGGGGGGGGTCAATCACAAGCACTGGTTATAGTTTGCACATACTAAAAACAAGAGAGGTTAACAGAAGTAATAATACAGTGAAACGTAGGTAATATACAAGATAATTAGGTCACAATTATTACAGAGGAAACATTAGTACATATTAGGAGAACATAAGGCAACTGCACTAAAAAACACCAACAAATATCGAAAAACACTGTAAAAGTCCCAAAAAAGAATACTAATACGATTAGTTGACAAGTCGTGAGCGAATTAAATGTTGAAACTTAGTCAAGTCTGGTTCAGTGGCAATGACTGATGGTAAGGCGTTCCATTCAGTTATTGTGCGTGGTAAGAACGAAGATGCATAATGGGATGACTGGCAGTTAATGCGTTTGACTTTGTATGGATGGTCACGGCGTGGAAAAATAACTGTTGGTGACTGAAAGAAATCATTGTGAAGTGATGGATGGTGATAAAGCTTATGGAAAAGTGTTAGGCGAGAAATTTTACGGCGAAGTGCTAAGTTGTCCAAGTCAGCTTTATTCTTTAACGCGGTGACGCTGGTGTAACGTGAATAATTTGAAAATATAATTCGCGCAGCACGGTTCTGCAAGGCTTCGATGTTACTTATGATATACGTTTGTTCGGGATCCCAGATGGCAGACGCGTATTCTAGTTTAGGACGGATTAATGTTGTGTATGCTAGTTTTTTAACATGCATTGGGGCTTCTTTTAAGTTATGTTTAATAAGTCCGAGAGTACGATTTGAAGAGGCAAGGGTAAGGTTAATATGATTATTCCATGATAAGTTTGATTGAAGATTGATGCCAAGGTACTTGTAAGTAGTTGCGAGTTCCACAGGGTTGTTATCAAGGGAGTAGGTGGTTAGAATTCGTGGCCTATTGGTGAAAGACATGAGTTAAGTTTTGGAAATATTTAATGGCATTAACCAATTAGAACACCATGCACTTATTGCGTCCAGGTCAGTTTGTAGTAAGTGGCTATCGGTGTTACTTTTTACACATCGGTAAACTACACAATCGTCTGCAAATAGTCTGATTTTAGATGAAACGCAACTGGGTAAATCATTAATATAAATTAGAAAGAGTAAAGGACCAAGTACGCTGCCTTGTAGAACTCCAGATGTAACATCAGCATAACATGAGTTGGAATTGTTAACTGATGTAAACTGAATTCTAGATGAGAGAAAATCGGTGATCCATGCAATTATAGTAGGGTGAATGTTAAGCTGTGAAAGTTTAAGTACCAACCTATGGTGTGGAACACGGTCAAATGCCTTAGAAAAATCTAAAAATATTGCGTCAACTTGGAACCCGGCGTCTATTAGTGCGTGTATGTCGTTAATAAATCCGGCAAGTTGTGTGTCGCATGAGTAGCCCTTGCGAAAACCGTGCTGATGCTTAAAAATAATGTTATGGTCTTCAAGGAAGTTGATTACTTGACTGTGTATGATATGTTCGAGTAATTTACAAATAGTGCTGGTTAAGGAGATGGGACGATAATTAAGGGGAGAAGCACGATCACCTGATTTGAAAATGGGTATTATTTTAGCAATGCGCCAGTCATTAGGAATACCACCAATTGATAGTGACTGGGAAAATAGAGCTGTTAACAGAGGACAAATACTATGCGATGTATTCTTTAAAATTTTATTGTTGAAACCTAGATGGTCGGCACTAGATGACATTTTAAGATTGGTTAGTAGAGATAAAACACCAGCCTCACTGATGTCTACCTCATGCATTGTGATTCCCACTAATGTCTTTAAAGTTGGCAATGAGTTAATGTTTTCATGAGTGAAAATTGTTACAAACGTATCATTAAGAAGTTGAGCGCAATCTGAATCGGTGATGGGAACACCAAAAGAATCAGTAAGAATGATGTCAGTGCGAATTGCAGGGTTCACCACACGCCAAAAGTGACGAGTATTAGTTTTTAGCATGGATGGTAAATCATGAGAAAAAAAGTTTTTGCGAGTGGATTTTAGTAATGCCTTATAAGCCTTTTCACATGCTTTGTGTTTATCATGAGCACTCGCTAGACCAGTCAGCTTAGCCTGCTTGTAAAGTCTTTTCTTTTTGTTATTAAGCCGCCGAAGCTTGTTTGTAAACCATGGAGAACTGCTTTTGCAGGAAATGGATAACACAGGAATGTAGGTGTCAATGAGTGAACTGAGGGTGGCCTTAAAGAGGACCCAGTTCTGTTCAATGGAACGGGAATGAAAATCATGCAGAAATTGACCTGAAAATGTTGTTAATTCATTGTTAATTGCATCGAAATTGGCTTTACCGTAACACCTTATTTTCTTTTTGGTAATTATTCTTTTGCTCACGCAAAAGTTAATGCATCCAGTTATGATATCATGGTCAGCGATGCCTACTTCATGAGTTATGTCGGATAATATATCAGGATTATTAGTTAAAATTAAGTCTAGTATATTGGCAGAAGTTTCAGTGGATCGTGTTGGTTGACTAATAAGTTGGGTTAATGAAAAGTCAAGACAAGTGCCGAGAAAGGTATGTGCGGCCGCATCCGTGGCCGATACGGAGAGCGTCGACCAATCTATATTTGGAAAATTGAAATCGCCAAATATGATAATCACCGACCTCGGAAAATGCGCGCACACCTCGCTCAACACTCGATGATACTCATCGGAAAAGGCGCCAGACATGTCGGGTGGACGATAAAAAACGCCAATTATCGCACCAAATGCAGCACCCTTCAGGGAAATCCAAATACATTCAAGAAAAGAATCGATAATGATGGGTGCGGCGATGAATTCTTCCTTTATCGCGATGAGCACACCGCCCCCTCTACGCTGCTGCCTATCACATCGAAAAAACTTGAAAGTGGATTCACTCGTAAAGATGTTGTTATCGTGTATGGTGTTGTTAAGCCAGGTCTCGGTAAGTAACACTAAAGAAGCCTGGAATGAATCGATGAGCGATGAGAGTGCAATACCATTAGCGATAACACTTCTAGCGTTGGTGTATAAAAAGAGAAATTTGTTATCAGTGCTAGAGTACAATTTTACGGGTGATCCAGTAGATGAAACTGAGCTTAATGAAACAAAGGAGGAGGAACATCATTGATCCCTACGCCGAGAAACAAGAACAGCCTGGCCTTCATTGGTGTTCCACTCGTAAACTTCATTGTTTAAGTGCAGTTTGTTGAAAACCAGACGCACTCGATCTCCATCTTTCTTCATAGTTCTCGAGAACTGGAGAAGTTTCCGTCGCTTTTCGCGAACTGCTTCCGAGTAGTCTCGCGAGATGCTGAAGTTAGTGTTCTTCAACTTATGGCCGCGGCTCAGAACCAATCAGGGTGTCTACCGACCGGGAAAACTGGGAAAACCGGGAATTCTCAGGGAATTTGAATAGTCTGGAAATACTCAGGGAAAACTCAGGGAATTTGTGCTTCTATCAGGGAAAACTACCTGTAACTTTACTGAAAGGGAACGAAAGTCGTGTTAATGCTGGCTCCGCTAAAAGAGGAATCGCAAAGAATCGTCATTGACGCAGTGTCACTGGCACGATGTATTGCCAGAGTAGTTAACGACCGATTTTCCAGATGCCAGATTTTTCGAACGTGCCCGATAATTCGCATGACTTTGCGGCACCATCATGTATTCCATATAGTCAATGTATGTTGCCCTGACTGCAGATCTGAAATGGCATTAATCGAAGCCACCACCGCCGCCATTTTTATCATCTCGCCGCCTCGAACTGGCACTCTCGCACGCAGATCCGCTGGCAGACGTAGCCACTACCGCGGTAACGTTAAGCCTAGCTGCTTCTACGTTCGCTATTAAGCTTCTTGCCCTGCGGTGCCGTGTTTTTCATTGAAAGAATTCGCCGCTGTCTGCAATGGCACCGACTCCGCCTTTGTAATCCTCGCGATTGGCTTCGAAGCTCGCGGAGCACAGCGCGTTGCGTAATGCCAGTCACCGAAAGTTAGTTTCGCCTCAGTGCAGTAGTGCTAGGCAGTGAAGCATAACAAGGGTGGGAAGGGGCAATTGTCACGGGACACAGTATGCATTCCTTAATTATACACGCGTGCACCCCCGTCTCATGTCAAAGTGCGAGCACCGATATGCATAATAAGTGTGCTGACAGGCTTTAAGAGTTTTTTCGGACGTGCTTGTGGCAATTTTAGCCCTTAAGGGCAGTTAAAGACATGCATTAATTTTTTTTTTTTGGATAGCCATATTTTTCGGATGTTTTTGTGGCCCCTAGCGAGTCCGAAAATGGGACGTTGACTGTACAACTGACCAAGAGGATGCTTCAAATGATCCATGGGGTGAAAGGGTGGTGGCAGAAGGAGGATGAGAACCGAAAGGACCGACGAACTAAGGCAGGAAGCGTGCCGCCGCCTCTTTGAAGGAGCTTGAGCTCAAAAAACAGTGTTAGCTGATGCCGAGATGCAGGTGTCCCTCATCCAAACCAGAATAAACTCTTTAAAGCAGTGAAACCCAACACTGAAATGTTGTGTATGGGCTGAGAGTATGTCAGGACTGTTGAGGTTGACTTCCCAGCTGCAGAGAGAGAATCTTGATTGTGACAAAGTTCAGGCCTCATACCGATGAGCTTGCTATCAGTTGATAGAAATATCTCGTATTCAAAAATATTTGCTCATGTATGCATCTCCTTTTCATTCGTATTTGAAAATGTTTGTCTCAATTTGGAATAGGTTTTACCACTTCTTTCGCTGTGCATTTTACTAACACCGTCCTTCTGTTTTGTTTTTAAATAAAATAGATATTACTTCTTACTATTCAAATTGGATTGTTATTTTTTTGTTTCAGCATGCTTACTAGAGAGTGACAGCATTCGTGCAACATGGTGTCAGCCTGTCTTGACATATTAAAACAAAGTTCTGGCTCATTCAGGGAATTTTGCAAAGGTGCTCAGGGAAAACCTGGAAAAATCAGGGAATTTGGAAATGTCAACTTGGTAGACACCTTGCCAATTCAACTTCCTTCTCATTGAAAAATTTGGCTATGATAGGCCGCTTCTTCTCAGACGAAAAGCGGCCCACACGATGCGCTCTCGAAATCGACGTCACGGTAAGCCCAAGTTTTTCGGTACAGAAATTACTTACGAGTCGTTCTGACTCTTCCCAAGTTTCAGACCTCGCCAAATCTGTTAATCCATAAAAGAGATCGTTAGACCGCCTAGAGCGATTTTCGAGGTCGTCAAATTTTTCCTGTATGCCTACGAGACCGTTCTCACTGCTCGTGATGGACTGAGCACATGGGGCCGCTGCAACTTTCTGCTCTAGATCAAGGACACGCTTTGTCAATTTTTCTAAATCATTCTTTAACTCAACGTGCATATGAAGCACCTTGTTCACAGATTCTTGCAGCGCAGAATTACTAGCTTCAACACGCAAGATAGAGCCAGCCACAAGGTCTAGCTTTTCCTCTTGAGCCTTGGTCATGGGTCCAGGGTTTAACTCGACATCACCATCCAGAACAAGCAGGCACAACAGATACGATGCACAAGCGCGAACACTTTTCAAAACATGGGGTGGCCACGACACCGCTAAAAGACAGACATCATCGTCACGATAGGAATAAGCGTCATAGTAGCTAACCTGTATAAACATCAGCGGTGAGCGTAGGATCACAGTGCCAGTGCCGTGGCCCAGGGCGGCGTTGGAATGCGCGCACTTTTGTACTGCCCGCTCAGCTGACTCAGTCCCACGTTGCCAGACGGAAAAATCTGCGGCGTCCAGAAGTGGTGGAGCATCCAGCAGAGGTGAAGTGGCAAAAAACGGTATTGATAGACCGCAGTCCGTTGACGAAAGTGCGCCGAGCCAGGGGGAGCTTGTATCGCTGTGCCATTCACGGAAGGGTGTCATCGGGACCGGTTGCATCGAAGAAACAGACCATGGCCGGCCCAGGGAAATCGGCAACAGGACCTGTATAAACATCAGTGGTGAGCGTAGGATCGCAGTGCCAGTGCCGTGGCCATACACATAAAAGGGACATACACAAAGCGTTGTGTGCATCCTTTTGCATGTGTGCGTGAACGTGTCGGTTTTAGTGCACTGCTTCAATATTGCGACTCACCAACTAGCCCACCAGTATCTATCTTTTCAGCGCTTCCATTTTTCCCTTTCTTCAATATTTTCTACATCTTAATTTTCAAGCACAGTTAATTTCTCCTATGCTTTCCTTGGCTTCGCTGCCTGTTTGCTTTTACGGTTGCGACCTAAAAAATATTAAGCCCCTCTCTTCCTCTTTTCCTCGTTCATTCATAGCGAGCATCTCAAATCTGGCAGCCTTGATGCCTTTGTAAGGTGTAGCATACGAGGGTTTATTAGCCGTGTGCCCGGTCTTCTAGTTTCATGCGTTATGTGATGTTATTTCGAAAAAAAAAAAAGGGGGATGTTCCACATTCACCCACCATGGCTCTGAGGGTCACTGGCTTGCACTCTCAGGGTTTGCTCTAGTGCACATAAATATCCAAGATAGCAGACAGATTGATGGCCGTTGCCGTAGCACCACCGGTAGTGCAATGCACACGTAATGCAGAGGTTGTGGGTTCGTCTCCCACTGGAAACAAGTAATCTTTTAGTCCACAGTTTCTCTTCGTCATTGTTTTCTACATATTCAATTTCAACCACTGCTAATTACCCCCTTTGCTTTCTTTGGCTTCATTGCCTGTTGGCTTCTATGGTTGATTTAACAAATCAGTTTCCCGTCTCCTTATTCAAAATATCACAAATAAAACAAAATGCTTTGAAAGCTATGGTGCCTTTCAAACATGTTGATAATAGGTATCGGCACAAAGTTTAAAAAGTGAAGGTCAATGTTCACTTTCTCCAGTGATGATGAACCTTATAAAAAAATAATTAAAATAGCTTTAAAAAAAAGAATTCACCAATCTGAACTGATTGAGTGTTGTTATTCGTAGTGCATCAATACAATGGAACAAATGCGAAATTTTCATGCCAGAGGGCACATCGCGTGATTATACATCAATGATTGCTCTTGGCAACGTCTCATCCATGACGCCCATGGACGGAAAATGCCTAGCTATTTCTCGCATCTGTATTCTGGTGGTATAACACTGCAGATGTAGCCTTGAATGTCTTATAAATCGGGCAACAACTGCTGCCCTTTTCTTCCAACAAGACCGTTTTTGAGGAAAGAAATACTGGTCGTGTATTTTAGAATAACAACAGCCATTGCTGTGAACTTTCCTTTCTTCACAACCTCCCTCTTGATGCTGTTCTCAATGCAGTCTCTCACTAGCATTCATGAAGAGTGTGAGGGAGAGAGTAGTAATATTTCTTTTTTTAGCTCTGTCATTTTCTTGCCTTATTCATTGTGTGGATGATTCCTGCAGCAGGACAGGCTGATAAACTATTGCCTGCGGAACAATCATCCTTGGAGTCTTCCATTGTATTCATCTGCTAGTAGTGTTCTTTTTTTTCAGGTGTGTCACAATGCACTGAAAGCACAACAGGCCAACAGAAATGTGGAAATTTGTTTGAATTAACCAAAATTTCAGAACATCTGAAATGGAATTATACTGCAAGCTCCTGCATCATACGTGAGTGCTACTGGCTCTAACAGGAAGGCATGTTACATACTTGCAGGTCAGGAAGACCAAGAGGACAACGACATAGAGGATGCCGAGTCCACCTCAGGCGTGTCCACCATCAATTCCAGCAAGTCCCGCAGTTTGGCTGCACAAAAGCAGCTGGCCCTTGGCCTCCCTTCAGAGGAGACCCAACGGTCAGTCAGGCCTGCCCTCTTGTGACGTTGCATGCAAACTCTGGCATTACATGCACGTGTAAAATTTAGAACTCTACAGAGACTGCTCTTCTTGCTGTTGCTTCGTCCATTGATAGCGACTTGTACTTAAAACGACACAACAACAAAGTGGCAAATGACAAAAAAAGGTAGATGGATACAAATTCTTACTTCTAGCTGCAGAGTAATTTTCAATCCCACAGGTACTAATAGAATGACATGCTGCAATTAAAGCGAACTAATATGCATACTTTTGTTTCCGCAGTCTCGAGTTCACGTCACATCAGTGTAATTTTGGCTCTTACACTTAGGTCATAGTTCCTACAGCCTTTACACTTTACAGCCATTGTACTTCCGAGTAATTGCACGGTGTTTTACTTAAAAATTTCCCTGTCAAAGCCGGCATGTCCTATTATTATTATTATTATTATTATTATTATTATTATTATTATTATTATTATTATTATTATTATTATTATACGTGTTCTTTCTTTACCTCCCCATGCAGGGTCATAGATGCCATCCAGATGAGTGAGCAGCTGTACCAGGACTTGCTGAGGAAACTTCTAGACAGCCGCTCACAACAGCGAAGCTTTGTGGAGGGTTGGTAGGTACTGCCACCACCAGCCTTTATTGTTATCTGTCCTTGTACAAAATTGTTGCGTGTATAGGAATTAAAAAAAAAAGGACGCACATATCAAAGACGGCAGCCACATACACTCATTATAGGGTTTGTAGTAAGGGTGTTCGGATTCTCAAATATCACCGAATTGAATAGTGAATGTTCAATTCGTGAATTTAATGTCAACCGTTTGATTTTTCCACTATTCGATATATTTTGGTAGAGACCTGCAATGTGCCGCTGCCACGTGTGTCGCAAAGCCTGTACCAGCATCGTGCTCGATGCCGCTCAAGCAAGCGCATCACCAACTTGTTTTCAGCGCAAAAGAAGTGCCGAGCACGTTGTGCACGAGCCACCCCTGCTGACGCAGTCGTGAACTTTGTGAGTGCTCCCGCCCTACTGCATGTTCTCCCAGATGTCAGATCAATACGGGGTTTGAACGCACAGCGGCCGAATGCCACGATTCGCAGAACACATTTGGCGGGGCCGCCTCTCTCAGTACAAAGTTTGTCCAGATAGACAGGACTAATCGAAATGATAATGTGACACGACCAGAGAGAATGGCACTGAAAATGACGTATACTTCAGAAATTGCAATACTAGCAGGTGTGAAGATCGGGCCCATCAGGATCGAAAGGCATGTGGATTGTGTTGGATACGCAGAGAATAACTTGAATCTGACCCATATGCGTGGTCTCGCAGTGAGCCAACTGTACAAGCATATTAACAGGAAGCATTCCGCAGCGGCTTGTGGCCTGTTACGACATCGGCCAGTGGCAAATTTTTCTGATGGCCGTGCTGCCTAAGCCATGAGGCCCGATTGGGGCATGGTGCTGCTTCGTTGGGCATCTACAAATAAAGTTCAGGTTTTGTGCCGATTTGACACAGTTCATGCAGAATCGATTTGCAAATTTCCCGGGACCCTTTGACATCTTTGACACCTGGCAAATGATGCTGAACCTGACAATGAAAAGCTGCCTGCTCTGCCACTGACTCTGACCCACACAGCACCAATGATAGCTACGCATGGAGTGTTGATCAAGTCGCATGATGCACAGCCTGTACTCTCGTCTGTCACACAGATTGGGCTTACAATAACCCACCTGCCATAGAAATGGAAAAGCCCTTCTGTATTTTGTAGGAAAACTGGAAATCAAAACTTTCTATGCAAAAAACGATTGCCATAAAACACAGGTCTAATATTAAACTAAGAATGTGATTGGTATTCAGTACAACATAACATCACTACTACTTTAGCTTCCGAGGGAAAGAAGCTGCTTCATTCTAGTTTACTAGCATTCTATAGGCAAAAAAAATGTTTTAGAGACTTTAAGCTACAACCAAGCTGTAATGAGTGCTCGTACACTAATTTGGAGTTCCCTTTCATATAGTAGACCATACTGGATATCTGTGCTTCTGTGTACATAAGATATTGATAGCTTGCTACATTCTTGTTATGCAATACTAGAGACTCCTGAGCACATGAACCACTATGCTTGCTTGCCAAAATTTGCAAGCATTGAACTTTGTGATAGATTTTCTGATATTCATTATCTGATTCAATGTTTGGATTTTTTTCTTGATTGCATTCTATATTCGATTTGAAATCTACTATTTGGTATTCACACACCGCAGATCTTCACCTATTTGTATTGCAGTGCATAGGGCAGAGTTACTTTTCAGGCGTCCTGCACACTTCTAGTAAGCGATAACCCAAATGTGCTGCCATTCCCTGCTGCAGGCAGTGAAACCAGACACCTATCCAACTAACTAAAAAAATACAAATTAGCTTTTTAATTAATTACATTAATGCATGCATTGAAATTTACTAATTGTAGTCTGTGAGTTTGCAAGGCACTTGAAACAAACTTTGATAATGGCATGGGCTTCGAGATGTGCGCCATCAAACTGCCGACAAGAATGCACAGTTGTTCCACCAATTTTTTTTTTGACCAAATGCTTTTCAATGCATTGAAGCACAAAAGTAACTGGAATACCCATGTATTGTGCACAATCTGTTAAAGAATATCTCAAAATTTATGTCATCCTGAAAATTCATTCTAAGTGGATACACCTTGCAAACTCACCAGCTAGAAGTCTTAAATTGCAATATGTGCTGTAAAGTAACTGATTATAAATGTAATTAGTGAATTTTTGGTAATTAGTTGAATATGTGTTTCGGTTTTTCCTGCAAATAATGTACACCTCTTCAAATAATCCAGCTCGCTTAAGGACTGGAATTGTGCTGTCTGTCGCAGGCGATTTTTAAAAATTCTGTAAAGCTTGAAAATTATCAGTCTGTATAATGCAGTGTCTGTTCACATAACCAAGTCAACAAATCTTCAATAAACATTTAGCATGTTGAGTAATCAAACAAATTTTAGTAAATTTCATCAAACATCAGTGTTTTTTCTTTTTGGCTCCTACTGTAGTATGTTGTCATATTCTAAGGTTCCCAGTTCTGCATGTATTAAGATCTTTCAACCAGCTGCACATCAAGACTTCACGATAACCTTGTATTGGGAATGTACATGGCAGTATTTTTAATGTATGTGGCATATAATGTTTAGCACCATGCATGACATCATAAACAACAGCGTCCCACTGCCAATATGCTTGTTTATTAGACCAACCTCTAGCACTAGAAATGCAAACTTGAACTTTAACCTCCCTGCCACTCTTGACCTCTACGGTCAACGTTTGTTGTAGTTTTGGGGTGCAAGAATATGGAGTACACTTCCACTTGACACTAAAGTGGCTGGGAACTTCACAGTTTCAGTGAAGTGGTTCTTGTTCCCAAAAATATAATTCCACACATCTTACATTTTCCGTTTTTCCTTATTTCTGTTGACTTTCAATCTTTATCATGCCTGTTAAAATGAGTTGCCAATGTGTGTGATTATGGGCCTCTACTAGCTTAGGCTATTGGCCCAACAGTTTTTGTGATACACTGTTTTTCATGAAACCAAATCAATTTGCACCTACAAAATGCTGTCACGATATCTGTAGTGCACCACGGGCTTTTTCTGCTGTGCTTGTGTCGAAAGTTTTGTGTCCAGTTTTATGCGAAGCATATTACGAGGGCTCAACCCAGCTCCTCAGGCGCGGCGGTGACCATGAAATCACGTGACACCGTGACGTCACGACAGAGGAGAAGTGGCTTTGGCTCAACTCTTGCAAGACGGGCTGGGTGGGAATCGAACCAGGGTCTCCGGAGTGTGGGACGGAGACGCTACCACTGAGCCACGAGTACAACGCTTCAAAGCGGTACAAAAGCGCCTCTAGTGAATGCGGTGTTGCCTTAGAAACGCGCTGTTTCTAAGGCGTGCGTCTCTTGCTCAGGCGCACATTTCGTTGCCGCGCCGAACGCTGCTTTGCTCGACGCTCACCGCGTCCAATGCGGGGCGCGTAGTCGCTGCCCTGTAGCCCATTGTCTTACACCCCTTGGCGGGTCGACGGGAACGCTGTCGCGTTCCACTCTTGAAGGCGAAGAAGTAATGCATGAGTTGTTTCTTCGTCTAGCCGAACCAAATATAGCCAAGCAACAGCAGTTCACCAGGCTAAACAGTGGTTCAACAACTAAAATAAAGGCTAGTATGCTTCGCATCCTGGGCTTAACCTTACCTAAGCCACAGCCATTTTTTTTTTCTTTGCTTTTTTCTCGTTCTACTAGTTTTACTAGCATTGTTTTACTAGTTTTACGAGTATTGTTTTACATAGTTGCAGCGGTCACTTCCATCTCATTGTTGTTCTTACCCTTTACCCATCCCTTTCTCGTCCAGTCTAAGCCAGAACAGGCTCCTCCATCCGGGTAGTAGAGAGTCGAGCGTGACAATATCAGGTCCATCATCATCTGTTCCTTCCGGTAAGATTTGCATCTGGCTTTTGCAAATCTTGCGCTGATTTGATGGGTACTGAAAACTTCAGCAATTGTATCGGCTATTTCTGTACAGTCGAACCTCATCAGTATGAAGTCACATCCAACACAAAAATACCTTCATTATATGGGATATCTGTTATATACGTACATGCCAATACATGCCGAACAAAGAAAATTCCTGATCAGTTCTGTACAATAAAAAAGCAAGCACAATGCTTCTGACGGGCTACCAAAGGGTCAACTGGCAATTTTCATGGCCTTCCGGTATATATATAGTGCGGTACAGATATATAGTGCCAAGTAACAAACAGTTAACCCCTTAACTGCCATCAGAAATTTTGAAGACTGACAAGAAGTGCCAATTCTTTTAGCCCTGCAATTTTGCTGCCCCCCCTCCTTTTTAATTTTTATTTATGATATCCAGAATGCCTGTAGCAAGGCCTTTGCTGCCCTTGTTGAAAAAGTTTGCAAAAGGCATTGTGTACTTATTTATTTGTAAAAATTGTGATATAGTAGTGCAAACCTTTATTTGCACATATACGAAAAGGGAAACACGAGTTGCTGAGAGGCAGCTTCATTGCATAGGATACAAACAATCCAGCGAATTCAAACTTAAGAGATGCAGGAGGCAGATTGTTTTGGTCAAAACGATCCCAGTTTTGGGTGCTGGCCACAGGGTCGGACCTGTCATCTGTGCTACTAGTGCTTGATGTTTCTTCAAAGTCAAAATCTCCCTCACCTTGATTGTCCAGCAACTGATTGTCATCACTGGAGTGATCATCACCAATGAAAGAACTTGCAGTGGGCTTCGCGGCCATGCAGACAATGTCACGTCCATTTCAAAATCCCAGTGATTGCGGACACAAATTCAGAAAGACTGTTGTTGACTGCATAGCAAAAAATAACCTAATCACTTTCAAAAACACCCTTTTTAGCATATTTTTTCAGTGGCAGAATGTCATTTTGATTTTGATTAACTGGACAGTTTGAAAAATTTTCAGAAAGTTCATGACAAGTTAGCTCATCATTGGGCATGTTGGCTTGCCGGCTGCAGGCCAGCCAAGCAATGCTGCTGACCAAAACGCACATACGCATCCAGAATGCGCCATTTCAAGTTGCTCTTGCTAAGTATTTGACATTTTGCTGCCGGAGTACATAGTGGGAGCTGACAGGCAAACAAATATTCAGCATTACTGTATTCACTGTGTTGCTGTGTCTCGCATTGTCTCGGATCTTGCGTTTTTGGTTGTTACAGCAGTATGATAATAAAGCATTGCCAACGAAATTTTAGATTTATTTCGTTATGTGTAACTATTTGTTATTTATAGATCAGCCCAGGTTAGCTGGGCTACCCTGTATAGCTGCTTTTGTCAAATACAAGCTTAGTGCACTGTGAAGTCAGTGTCTACATTCAACTGAAGATTTACAGTTGTAAATGTTATTCTCCCACAACCTTAGCCTCAGCTGGTGTCCATAGGCCTGATGTTCATCGTGATGAAGATCTCATGCACTGGCTACAAGACCTTGGCATGGACACGGAGTGCATGGAAAGGGTAAGCATCGACCTATATTCGGTGCACAGTTTGCATCATCTAGTCATATTCAGCTGCGAATACGAATACAGCATGTGTAGTAACATGTGCAGTTTGAAATTAAATTGAACTGTCAGTAGATCAATGTCAAAAGTTTTCTGACAGTCCAATACCTTTCCCACCTCACGTTAACTGCCTGTGTGACATGTTAAATAACAGCAAGTGTTTTGCTTAAAATGTATCGGCTTCAATGGAACTAAAATGCTGTACAAATGTGTACAGGATGAAATTGTGCACAAATTCTAAAGAAAACTGTGCACAATGCAATTGAGCACTCATGACAAGAGCTGTCCATTTGCCAGCAGTTGCTTAATACAATTAAAAGCATTAATTTTTTCTGTAAAGTTGAGACATCTGCATTTATACCAGCTTGTAAGTTCTTCATATCTTGTTTTTGAGATTGTCTGTCAAAGGTATTAATAAACATAATGCAAACTGCGCGAAACGGCCCCATCATTGTTCATGTTCGTTATATTGCCATGGGGCAGGACGTAGGCAGAGCACATTTACAGAGAAGCTTCAGTCTGGTACACTCTTAAAGGGCACATCTAATTCATAATAGCTGCAACATTTATTTAACTGTGTCGTGAAAGAATGGCTGATATGATGCAGTTAGGCAGACAGGCGTCTGTGTATAAATAATTATCTACAGCTCTTTATCTCAAATGCATTCACTGACCCCTAAGCTCAGCCAGCTCAGCCAATACGGATACTGCCAGTAAAGGGATTGCTATTGGGGTCACCAAGGTGGTCAGGTGCGTGCATGCTGACTGTTAAAGTTCAAATTATCTGGTGAAGGCCAATTTTAGGACCAACGTAATGAAAGTAAGACTCATATAAACGCATTGGTTCCGTTTATCAAGGGTTCCATTTACTGAGAGACAAAGCTGAATACAATTGTATGAATACAAAACCAACCTACCATGAGGATGGTGTTCCGTGTAAGGGGCAATTCCATTTAAGCAATTTCTGTTTATCGAGATTCCATTGTATTACGATACTCATTGCAATAAAGCATGGCCAACCGTATTTTCAATTTACTTCATTAGATGCATGCTTATTATATCGAGATTCTACTGTAATATAAAAATGTCAGTTCCACTTAATGTCCCGCCTAATGTCTTTTTCGTGAATGCCTGCTTTGTTTTCTGTTACAGTTTGCCAGAGAACAGTTCACAAAGGAAGACGTCCTGCATTTGATGACAAGAGATGATCTGCGGAGGCTTGGGCTCCGGTATGGTTTTTCTCTGCATCATCATTAGAGCTTTCTGTTTGGAGTTGGGGAAATTATGCAATATGAAGCACTGGTGTTGGCTGGTGAACTAATTTGAACAGGTGAAATAAATGCCTACAGGAAACAAAATATGGAGATCCACAGTCAGCTTGCATCAGTTAATTCTTTTTGTAGCTACACGTCTTCACTAAAGGAATTGTAAACTTAGTTATCTGAAAAATGATGGGAAGTGGTAAGAAAACGAGATAATAAAATGCACAACTATTCTTTCACTTGCACTCATGTAAAGATATTTTGATCTGCACCGTGCAGAAGCTCATATGAGGTCCAGGGTGTCTACCAACCGAGAAAACCGGGAATTCTCAGGGATTTTGAGTATTCTGGAAAAACTCAGGGCAAACTCAGGAAACTTGTGCCCAAAATTAGCTGTAATTTTATTGAAAGGGTCGAAAGTCATGGTATTGCTGGCTTGAGTAACAGACAGGAATCATAATGAATTGTCTTTGATGCCCTGTCGTAGGCTGGAGGAGTTGCCAATGTATGGTCAACGATCGACTTGTAGCACCTGTTTGCACCTAGTTGCATGCATTGCACCTGTTTGCATGCATTGTTGTGGGTGGCGGATGAAGTTGGGGGGAGGGGGGCAGAGAGGGGGGGTCATCATGCGAATTTGCCATGACCTTGCAAATTGTGTAACTTTTCACAAGTGGCAAATCACGCCGAACCTGACAATGGAACAGAGCGGACGGCACCTACTCTTTGCTGTTGGCGCCGGCAATGCGAGTCACATGATGTGTGGTCCTTTCATCTGTCGTGCACATTGGCCTTATAGTAGCCCACCAGCCGTACAGTTGGGATCGCCATTCTGCATTTTAGAGAGAAACGGGAAAGCAAAACTTTCCAAAACTTCCACTAAATGAAAGGTTTTAATAAAATACATGTCCACTATTATACTGAGAATCTCATTGGTAATCAGTACAACGAAGCATCATTAATTCATTAGCTTCAGAGGAAAAAAAGCACTTGATTCTATTCAGCACAAACCCTATTGATACCAAGATATTTTCCCGACCTTCATATATTATAACTGAGTTGTGATCAGTGCTGGCATACTAATTTGGTTTTCAGTTAAATAAGAGTTGACCGTACTGTACATATTAATTTTTATGTACCTAAGTTACCAATAGCTTGCTACATTCTTGTTATGAAATGCTAGGAGACTAACACTAACGATGTGCAGTGCCATATTAGTTTGTAAGCATTAAATTGTGAAGAAAATTTCTAGATTTTTGATATTCAGTTCGATATTTGGCTTTTCTTTTCTTGATTCGATTTAATATTCGATTTGAAATCTACTATTTGGGATTTGCACGCCTCTACATTTAAATGAACCCTTCTTTTCTCGTGTTTAAGCTGATTTTCCAGCAAGGCAGTTTGTCAAGCTACTTGTGGTATCAGTTTTTCCGTTTGCACATATGAGTACAGTTCTACAAGATGGGAAACGTAGGCATGGCTCTCATACGTGAAACCACAAGTACTGGCATATGCTGCTTGCCTTTTGTCTTCGTTTGAATAACAACTTGTGCTGCCATTAATTGTGCAAACATGCATTGCAGAGATGCATACCTGCTGGTTAGGAAAAGTATTTACGTTTATAATAAATGCATTCCTGCCAGTATATTAACCTATGGGTGCTGAAATATGAAGGATAACAAAAGAAACTTTAGATTGAATGAAAATTGATATGTATAACATTAAGTGACAAGAAGATATCTACATAGATTAGACATCAAATACAGGTAGCCTATATTCTAGTTGAGAATAAGAGGGAAAGATAGAGTTGGCGCTGTCATGTAATGCACAGAGCAGGTGTTATGTGATCTGAGAGCAACAGGGTGAGTGTCAAGGGGAGGAAAACACAGTAAAGGCAAAGCAGATAAGCTGGTTTGCTGAAATGAGGAAATCTGCAGGTGTACGGTGGAGCCACCTGATGCAAAGTAAGGATAATTGGAGGTAGCTGCAAGAGGCCCTTGCTCTATAGTTTACTTAATAATGGTTGATTTGATTACAG
Organism: Dermacentor albipictus; assembly: GCF_038994185.2. NCBI lineage: Eukaryota > Metazoa > Arthropoda > Arachnida > Ixodida > Ixodidae > Dermacentor > Dermacentor albipictus. Next base: position 92,168,195 of record NC_091825.1, read on the forward strand.
TTGACCCCAGTTAATTTGACCCAGGCAAGACCGACAAAATCCATTGAATTATCCAGCAGGTAATATTGCGGAAAAAACACTTAAACACACTGCTGATTCATTTGGCAGTATTTTTACCGATTCTAACACCCCTGAATCACATGCGAGCCCACTTTCAGTGAATTCAAAAAAAGAAACTAACGTAGAAATGACAATAAAGCACCTAAACTAAGTAGAAACCTGACGCGCACCCCAGTTCTTAGCAAGAAAAGCGGGCAAGAATCTAATAAGTGTTGCACAACGGTGGCAAGTTTCCTAAAGTCGGCTTCGCTGCATCATTTCTAAAATCAGTTTCGCCGCAATACATTTGTGTTATACGGTATGCACACAAATGCCGTGAAGGTGGTTTCTTGGTATTGTGTCCAATTGCATTGCGCAGGCAATTCTTTTTCACATGGAGCTTTAAAAAAAAGTGCGTGTTAGAACCTGATAAATACCATAATCCGACATTTCATAAGAAGCAGACAAACACTAAAACCAAGGACAACCTAGGGGAAATTACTTGTGCTTAAGAAATGAAATAAAGAAACGATAAATTTTTGGAAATTAAAGTGGCTGAAAAAACAGCTTGCTGCAACCTGCAGCAGGTTGTTTGTTCATCCACTTTCATTTCCATTAATTTATCACTTCTTTATTTAATTTATTAAGCACAGGTAATTTCCCCTATGTTGTCCTTGGTGTTAGTGTTTGTTGGCTTCTTATGATATGACTAATAAAAATCGCACCCCTCCCCTTTCTGCTCGTTTATAATCCGACATTGTGAGCTACGGTTATTGCTTGAAAATCTTCCTAGGGCTGGCTGAAAACAGGTGTTTTCGACGTATGTTCAATGCATTCACTGGCCCTTAACCCTTTGAGGGTCAATTTTTTTCGCCATATGCGACTGCCCAGGGTCGATTTTTTTTATTGCAGATTCCGATTCTTCTTAGGGACTTATTTCGAAAAAAATTTACTGTAATTTTTCTAGAATGACCATAAAGTGAGAAAAAAATCTTTTGCATTGGTATATATGCACTCTTCGTTCATGAATAATAACAATAAAAAAGGAAATAAACTTATCAGAATTAAAAATTTTATGCATTTTTATGCGCATATTTCAAGGCTTTGAAAACCCGCACACGAGAATATTTCGCAAGCCTCAAATGTTCCTGCTCTTACACTAATATACGTACGTCCATAGTGTAATCGAACTGCGTAGGTGTGCGCACTCAAGAAAACTGTTTGGTTGTGTGCCCATCAAAAAAAGCAACACATGTGACAAACTTCCGCTAATCTTCATCTTATCGCCAACCAGCTATGGCAATTAGTTTTCACCATTCTTAAAAAAAAGAAAGGAAATGGAAACGCATGCATGGTGGCATCCTTCCTAAGATCACCCTTGTGAGCACTAAACGAGCGAGAAAGAGGAGGTCGCCCTTTGGGCGATTAGGAATAAATAGCCATCAGTTTCGCAAGTGCAAAAAGCCGAAACCGGCCATGAAACAAAATCCAAACAGCCGCCCTCCCGCGTGCGTGCCAATGCGCGAGTGGTAGTATATAGACGCACGGGAGCAAACTAGCACTAAAACAAACCATGCAACGAAAACCGAGAGAGATAGGCGTGCGAAAAAAATTCCCTGTATCCCCACATAGTGGCAGCACATGACAGAAAAGAAAAAGCTAGGAAATTGGCATGCTTTTTGAACGTACAGATGGCGCCGTAAATATACAGCATCAACCATTTTCGGACTTCTTTGCGGCGCCGTATATTTACGTCATCGACCGTCAAAGGGTTAAGCTCCACCGAGACTGATGCTGCCATTAAAGGAGTCACTATTGGGGTCACCATTGGAGTGAGGCATGTTTTTGCTAACTGGCCAAGTTCTAATTATTCAGTGAAGGCGAATTTTAGGATCGGAATAATGAAAGTTCGGGGCCATAGAAATCCATGGGTGCCAGCCAGGACCTCCAGCTGGAAATAATAAAAAAATTGTATTAACTGGAATCAAATTAATAGAAGTATGCTTTAATATTATGGTGATTCTTTCAAGTGTGCACTTATTATTTGAATACCTTTAGCAAATTTGCTTAAGTCTGCTCACTGACAGGATGCTAGTTGTATAGTGGTTTTGGGCACAAAAGTAAATCCCAATTTAACTAAATGCTCCATTAACTAATGTTTCGGCTGGGAGTACAATTTCAGTTTAACTATTCGATTGCACCTCATTTTCCCAGGCTAGGTCCCGAGCTTCGCATTTGGAAAGCAATACAGCAGCACCGGGAAGGTTTGTCCTGAGGATAAACCGATCTAGGAAACATGGATACTGCGTGAAAGCTTCTGGCAAAGCACCCCAATGCTGGTGATGGGCCGACAATGTCAGCATGGCCAGCCAGTGCTAGGAGCCAGAAGACGGCAGATACGTCCACGGGGAGCGATGGGTGTTGCGATAGTGGGGCTGTGTGTTGAAGCAGCTGCCTTCCAACAAGCAAGCTGAGTTACGGTGGTGGTTGCAGCCTGTAGCCTTGGTATGGGAGTTTCTAGTGAGAAACCTGGCACTAGTGATGCGAGAACTGCAGGTATGGATGTTCATACAGTGTAGGAATGATGAGCATGTAGATTTCTCTTCTAAACTGCACAGGTTTCACGCGTCCTTGTGGTTTCTTGCGCCAACTTTCCTGAAATCGCGTTGCCATTACCCGATAGATTGCACCCGTACGATTTATGTATGAACTTGTGTAAGCCTAACATTTTTTTCCCAAAGAGTGTGGATGGTTATTTCGTAGGTCAGGTTTATAGCTATCTTCTGACACAGCATAGAGCGCCACCATTGCTGTGAGCTGTTGTCCTTGAAATTTAGCATTTGCAAAACTTGGTGGCCTAGAAAGGATGCAAGGGTTTGTATACCTGCTGCACCATGTTCTGATATGACAAAGACACGAGCAGCATTCAAAAATTGTGCTTGTATCAGCGCTGGTGCAGTCATGTTAAGCAAGTTATGAAGGCAAGTCAAGTCAGTCCACGTCAATTGACTTTCTTGAGGCCACTCCCGGGCATGCTCATAAATGTAGTCGATTCATAGAGTTGGGCCATCAATGTGAAAGCTGAATTGTTCTTTGCTTTCCTTACAAAAACACACATGCTCGAGCATGCCCATGAGAATGGGTTTGGGCAGACCACATAGTCAAAAGCTTGTTATTGCTTTGAAGAAGACCTTTTGTGTTACTTCTTTCTATTGTTCTTTTATAAGCAAATTAATATGAAGCACTGGAATACTGTGGCAGTTATACAGTGCCTTGTTAAACTGGAAGTGATCAAAATTGTTTCAGGCTCTCTTCCAGTTGGCTTTCTAGCATGGTTGCAGCTCTGGAAACTACTATGTTCATTACCAAAGCCTAGTCCAGGGTGTGAAGGACACATTGGCAAGTCCTCGCAAAGTTCAAGGGCTGCATGCGTGATTCAAATGTTAGGATGAATAATCTGAGCGCATTGCCATCATTTGAGCCAAGGTGTTTGTCATCCCTCATTTCTTTCGGCAGTGAGGCATCACAGGAAAGCCAACTTACTGTCCTGTGAAGTGCAACATTCAGCCAAGTTTCTGCTCGCATTTTATAAACGCGGTCACCCCGGTCTTGTTCCTGGAGTTACACTATCCCAAGAAGAAAGGTTGCTCATTCAGATTTGTCAACGTGGGTAACGCATTATACATAGTGTAGCATTCATGACGCACTACATTGCACAGAGGCTAATACGTTGGGCCAGTATCTGAATGATGTGTTAGCCTTAGGCATCACACAAAAGCTCAAACTGAATGCTCATGAAGAGTGTGGCATTCTGCTTTTACCGCATCTCATATTTAATGATTGCTTGAATGCAAACATAATACATGTAAAAGAAACTGCTTTCTTTTCTGAGCATGTATTTCTCTTTCTTTTACTAAAAAAAAATTTTTTTTTAGTGCACTGCTTTTTGTTGTGCATCTCAAAGTGAATGAGCTCCAAGTTCCTAATAGAAAACTGTCATACCAGCCACCTGGCTTTCATAATTTTCATAATCCATTCTTGAAGCACTAGCTGGTGTCCATATCATAAGAAGCCAACAGACACTGACACCAAGGCGAACACAGGAGAAATTATTTGTACTTAATAAATTAAATAAAGAAATAATAAATTAATGGAAATTAATGTGGATGAAAAAACTGGCCGCAGGTGGGGAACGATCCCACAACCTTCACATTTCGCGTGCGATGCTCTACTAATTGAGCTACCATGGCACCGTTTCCCCATCCACTTTCTTGGGTATTTGTTTCCTAGTAGAACCCTGGGAGTGTTAGCCAGCGCCACTGCTCACAGACCTTGGCGGCAGATGTGGAACATCCTTTCTGCCGCAGGCATCACGAGAACGTGATCTTTCGTGATTTGTGAACATGAACGTGAACGTGATTTGTCCCATGTCACAAGGCATGTGACATGGGACAAGAAACTAGACAATATGTTTCTGATCAACCCTGTTTAGAAGAGCTGAAGATTGGGTAAACTCTATCTTTTGTTTTAGATGTGTTAGATTTTTTGTGAGGAATGCAGCTTCACATTGATAGAGTTGATGCTTTTCAATTGCACATCTTGAAAACGTGGTAGCGGCAACTTCTCCAGACCTTTGTGAACTACTTTAAGAACCTCGGGAGCAGGACGATGTGGTGAATCCACTATGTGTACGGTAAAACGGCACAGAGACAGAATGCAGCAGAAGTGACAGGACAACAGGCTGAGGTTCTTGTCGTGCCTCATGTTTACACTATCTTACACATATGTTTATGCTCCAGCTGGCCTTAATAAATACAATCCAAAAGATAAATTCAGGTTCCAGTTCTGGGAGCTCATTGTGGGAGCTCATTGTGAAATATTAGTTTTCAGTCTTTGCACCACTTGTCATTGACTTCAGTCCCCCTTTTGTCATTAGAATCAGTCACTCGGCATGATGGATGATAAGAAAAAGCTAATGAAACAGAAAAAAAAAATGATATGGATTGTTGGAAAAGGCATCCTGTGGCCACACAGTAGCTGCACGCACTGTTTTCTGACACAAATTTGCAGTTCGCATAGAAATAAACTAGCTTCCCTGCAAAATTTTACATTTGAAATACTACTGGTTGCCTCTTCGAAAGCTCACAAAAATAGATTATGTTATACCAAATCTCTCTCGCCCGCAAATAAACAGCGCCATTACCATCCTGGCAGTGGGACATGACGTCCGAGATGAGGCGCCGCTCGTGGCCTGCTGATGGAGTATGAATCACAGCCACTAACTACCAGATTCTCTATCTTCCAGTTAGGTGCCATTTAATGATATTTAATTTAAAAAACAACTAATCTTTTAATGAGTGTTCACCTGTCATTGTCTCGCCATATCAAGCTATGACTTTTCAGCTCCACAAAGACTGCTCTGTTAACATAACCTCCATCATTCTCTCTTCATCAGAGAACCTAAGTGGAGCTCTTAAGCAGGCCTTGTCATAGCCACATTCTTGTTTTGCATTTACCATAAAATGGTTCTTTTTTGCGTTGGAATCATACACTCCTGTTTGCATTAACATGAGTGTGGCAGTTTTGTTGATTCCACTGGAATAAAAGAATGGGTACCTCATTTTTGAGGCCTGAGGCTTTGAGGTGCATTATTGGCAATATTGCCATTGTCTTCTCACAGAGATGCATATTACATTCGCCCACTCTTCATGTGCTTGCTCAGAAGCACCCTGCATTGCTCAAGGAAACATCTGCACTCACCCTTGCTGTGTAGACGTTTGGTGGCGCTTGTAAATGTGCTTCTCATTTTCCTATACACATGTGCGAGTACTGCAGGAAATGAATATTAGACGTAGTGCTATGATCACTGCCAACTTTCTGAAAAAATCTTGCAATGCCTGGTTGATTACCATGTGTTGCTTGTATTCTTCACCCAAACATGAAAGCAGAAGTGTGTCTCCCTAAGTTTGGCATGTGAAAGAGTGGTACATCCTTGGTATCTGCGATCGAGCACCGAGTTATATCCTAAGGTGCATGCTTTCTAATTACAACGCGTCGACACCTAAATATCGGTGGACTTTTGAAATTTTCTTTACCTGCTTGCTCGCATATTGGAAGGCAGCTTGCTCTCGCTCATCACCCTCGGTTTGTTTGTTGGATCAGTGGCTTGTGGGTGTAATTTTGGTTTGCTGCTTTAACAAACCAGGCTAAAGAGTGTGCCGCAGGGCTTGCATCACAATGCGAATGGTGTGCAGAGTGGCACATGGTGCCATGTTCTCAGTGTCATATAACTGCACGAGTTACGTCCATGGCTGCACTTGTGTCTATACTGTGAGAAGGCCCAGTGCAGCTTCAATGTATAAGTGCTTAATATCAAAGAGCAATGCAATTGTTTCTTAATTTGCAGTGTAATATAGTGACTGAAACTTGTTTTCCTGTGCACAAGTGTGTGAATCATTAGCCTCGCATAAAACATTGTATGCGATGAATAGGGCGACCACAAATACTGCAGAATAGTGCGCTATGGAAGGTTGGATCATTTTTGACATTTGCTGCAAGATGCTACTACCTGTTCTTCTGGCTCATGACATCAGCATCTTGCATAACACGAAGTGCAGTGCATGTCACCCTTGTGTAGAGCATGTGAACAGCAGCTGCCAGGGTGCTCCGCAGCCAGGCAGCAATCTCTAATGGTAGTGGCTGTGCCCGAGGTTATTTGCGTTGGCAATTGCATGCCCAGACACTTCTTATCTCGAGCCCAGTAGCTACTGTTAGATGTTGCTGGCTGCATCCGTGCCTCAGCAGCCGCCGTTCCGGGCACAAGGATGGCGTGCACTGTGCAGTCTACTCCTCTTGAGACGACAGAGATCGAAGAAACTACGTAGAAACCACGTAAATCTGTTCTTCATGCCAGAAGTTTGGCTTAAGGCAAGGGCACTCATCATGTGCTGAACAGATTTCTCTGAAGTGCTCAATATATTGGGTAATTCAGTTTAACAGGGTTTGTTTTAAAGAGAGTTCACCTTAGTGTTCAAGACAGGGTCATTTTATGTGGCATTCTCATTTGCCACTGCAAGGTAACGAAACCACTCTATTAGATGTGGCCTTTGTTATTCCTGTCATACTTGTGCTTTCTTCTTGGGCTCCTTGAAATTTGTCGCTTCTGTGGTACGAGCCAGCACATTTTCTGTGTGCAAACGTATACAAACTCAAAAGCTGTAGCGCTGTTGAAAAGCGTAGGTTTTGCTAATGTTCAGATTAAAGACATTGCCACAGGAACAGGCAGATTGCTTGAACTTAGTGGTCTTTTCTTCTCTCCATGACAAGTTATTGCTCACTGTTTAAAATGTTACTGTGTACGTTCAGAATACAAGGCAAGTGAAACCTGTCATGGCCACAGGTTATCTGTTGGTGATCTGAGTGAGGCATAATGGAGAATGACCTTACAGCAAGTTCATTGCAAGCCATTTGTATGGAAGGAGAGCTGTTCCTTTGGTGGTAAACTTAGTGCATTAGAGTTGGATATTTGGTGAAGCAAAAGCTCTTTTGTTTGGTCAGTGTTCATCAGTAACTGCAGAGGCGATGAGGTTGTTTGAAATCATTGTAGTAGTATTTCGGAAAGGAAATGCCAGTATGGTGGATTTTTCTATAGCATTTCTGAATGATAATTTATGTGCCACAGTTTGAAAACATTTGAAACTCCATGTCCCTTTGCTGCTGTGCATCTGAAGTGGAAGTCTATATTTACATTCTTTTATTCAACATTGGTTATGGGTTTAAAGTGAGGCTGGAAACGTGGCCGTAACTAAGTTTGTCGGACTAATGACTTGATAGCTTGACGGTGTACTGCTTTATTGTGCTGCTGAGGTGGCACAGACAGGAACACAGACACATGAAAACAAAATGGACATGGACCTTGCATAAACTTTGTGTCCACTTCATGTTTAAAGTCCACGTCCATTTCATGTCTGTGTCCCTATGTGTGTGCCAACTTAGCAGCACAACTAAACACTTTACAGTTATACCATATCAACTAGACCTGGAAGAGCACTTCTGGATTTTGATTGCACATGTGATGCAGGGAGGACTTTTAAGTAGGTACAGACAGCATCACATATTGCACCCACATCTTGTACTACTCATTTCTGAACATGGCATTACTTAACTGGCTCATAACTGGACATTTCTCTCAAAATTGCCACTGCAGTGGCAAATTGTTGTTTTTCTTTCCTGCTCCTGTGTTTTTTTTTTATTTCTTTCAGTGCAGAGGTGTACCATGTTGCTAATACCATATTTGTTCGATTATAAGGCGAAGGGTGCAGTTGGGGGACCCAAAGAGAAGGAAACTTTAGTGTGAACACTAATATATAAGGCGATATAGAGGAGCCGACAGATTATTCAGACTCAGTTGAGATTGTCCGAAAAACTGAATTATGAAATCGAATTATGAATTATGAAATCGGGATGGAAGGGAGCTTCAACACACACTGTGCGGGTTATGTGCGAATTTCTCCTTATAATGTGGCTTAACGGCAGCATGCTCCGCAAAGCCTTGAAGTAACAACTTAAGGCAAAATTCGCGCTTCCGTGAGGCTACACCTAATGCAAAGTTCATATATAACCTGCACTCCACTTATACTGTTCCTCGTATATGAAGCAGGGTTGACTTCATGGCTAAGGATTCTTGGAAAAAAAGAAAGACCTCGCCTCATATTCTAATAAGGGGGGTAAGTATATTTAAAGGTGGTTGAAATTTACTCTCTTGCGTCAAGAAAGCATTCAGGGAGGCCTTCAGAAAAAGTGTCTCAGGGATGATTAAGATAGTTTTCCATTTTTGAGCCAAAATTTACTTTAACAAATGTTTTGCCCTCTGATGAAAGCACCTTTCTGATGTTGTATGCTCAGATAATACCACTGCAATAAGGGCTTTCGATTAATCTGTCAAGGAAGATAAAAGGGGTTGTTGATGCTGTTTGTGCCCCTGTGCATGCAGTTTTTTATTTTTTAACACACGCACAGCATGCAGCCAGCACGAAAAACATTTTACCACTGTCATAGTTCTGCATAAACCTTAGTCAAATGAAACTGCAACCTCTTTGTGAAGCAGTCTTGAAGGACAGATTGTTCTGTGAGGTTGCCATTATAGCTAGGTTACTATAAAAGGCATTGCTTCTGGAGTTGAGTGTCTGGTATTCTGGTGTAATTTGTTCCTTTAGTGCCTTTTTCTGGCCAGTTTGACCATCCTTGCTGAAACGGTAATCTTCTTTTGTGGAATATCCTAACATACAATCGGCTTGCTCCAAGTCAAGCGTTTAGGGACCACAGGTTTCTTTTTCTATCAACTGTCCCAATTCAAATAAAATACGCTATTTATGTATTATTCTACAAGGAGATAAACCTACAAACCTGCAAGAGTTAGTATCTGGCCATTTCTCGGTGCCGTGGTGCCGGAGGAGAGAGGACTGTGTGCCATGCAAAGGCAGGATATTCACACAGTCACTAGCACTTGCTGAAATGCACAACTGCTTGAGCATAAAGCATGAACACACTTGCACTTTTTGTGCCTTACAAATACACATCTTGACCAGCGGTTTCTTTTGTTGCTCTTGTATGGAGCAGGTTGAAAGTTTCTATTGACCAAAAGCCTTGTTAAAAAATTTAGTGGTTTCAAACTGCATTGAACACACTGTCGGTGAACCCCAAAAATACAGAGAGGTTTGTGAAATCTGTAGCAGCTTCAAATCAAGGACAGCGAACCGCTGCCAGTATCGGTCAGCTCACTTTATTTCATTAATTTCTTATGACTGACTCGTGCACTTTGTGAAACAGTGCAGTGAGAGCTGTACCACACTTCTGTGCATTCAGCGAGAAAGGCTTCCGTAGATATAACGAAGTACTTGTGAGGCACAAGAGGTTGTTGTGTGTTATACAGAAAGCAGACATTATAGGAACCAGACATGATAGAAATAGAGATGTGTTCATGTTTAGTGGCCATTTTTTTTTAATTATCTGGGTTCAAATTCTTACGAGTCAACCTATAGCAAAAGTACAGCCAGTGTGCGCTGTCCCCAGTTTCTGGGGCAAGCAAGTACGCAGTTTTTGTCCCAGCTCTATTGTTCCTTCAGTCTTGTTTTCATTCTTGTTGAACGAAATTCGGCATGAATATATTTGCATCTGACTGCACCATGCCAGGTTTTTCTTCAAGGTTGGTCAAAGTGAAGTACAAAAAGAAACACAAACACTAAAAAAAGCTTACGAACTCGAGCTGCTTGTTACTGTTAAGTGTCTCGGGCACCACACACGTCGAAAATGTGTTCTTTTCTTGATTACTTCACTTGTGTGCTAACAATTTCCCTGTGGTAGTGAACATGCGTGTGTTTACGTGCATGCACATTTTTGTGCATAAAAGAAGTGTACATAGTAGGGAGAGTCATCTGTAGAGTCATCTGTGTCATTTTGTTTCGTTGTAATTAACTACTACTACTACTTGTTCTCAAGAGGCTGCTACAAACTTTTTTTATAAAACCAAGTATTTTTTGCAAGCTAGTTATGGAGCCAGTCATATTTTTTTCCTTTGCGTTGATTTTGTGTGCATATTGTGCTGTTGTGTTATTGCATGTTGACATTACGCTTGTTACATGTGTGAAAAAAAGGAACTATGTACATACATAATTTTGCGTGTTCTCTTTGTGGAGCAGGGCTTTTTGGAACAGATCTGGGCATGCTAGGCTCACAAAAGAGTGTCTGTGTTTGTGCGCCTGTCATAGCAGTGAAAAAAAAATGCATAAGGATGAACTGGAGAACATAATGCAACATCAACACGTAGAATGGTAAAGCAGCTTGGACTGGTAGAAAGATTCTACGTAAGAGCCAGTACCTAAGGCAGAAAAGTAAAATGGATGTCAATGCCATATTCAGGGAGTGTGCAGTTTTCAAAGTAGCCATTGGTTAACTAAGTGTACGTTAACTCTTGTGTGCGCTCTATAGGTGACTCCTAAAATAGGTGGCAAGCAACGTGCACTAAATTTTCCGCACTTCCATTGTAAACTGCGTGTTGCGTCGTGTCATTAGATCGCCTGCAACATTTTCTGCCTGAACTTTGTCATTTGTCACACGGTGCTCACAAGGTGTAATGTAACCAAATCTTTGATAGTATGTAACAAAGGTTTGAGAATGACGACGGATGGAACTAAATCCATCAGAAATCAATCTTTTTTACAATGAAATTAAAAGATTTTGCAGGCACCAAAAAGACATTTAATGTAAATGGGATTTTGCTGAAGATTGTTAGATAGTACGTACTGAAGTACATATCCCAATCAATTAAATCTGTTGTTACTTGCCCCGTGTAATTTAACAAAGTTTGCAATTAGCCAGCTGTGTCTTTTTACATTTCATGAGGTTACTTGCATAGAATAGAAGATGTGTGCTAACCCCCCCCCCCTTCCCCTCTGCTGGCGTGCACTCATCTTGTGTGCAACAGACCCTTGTGTGCGACAGAAGACGGCACACATCCTCCTCACCCCCCTCCCAGCGTGCTTGAGAAGATGCCGTGCATCACTCCACCATCCTTCTCAGTTCACCCTCGCATGCTTTCTATCGCACCTACAGCATACGGTGCATATTAATGCAGTCTGCAGTCTTAATGCATTTGGGACTTTATATGGGACCTCACGGCAATGGCACAAATTTGCCTGGAGTGTCCATACAATTTCTATCGCAGTGAGGCCAGCGCATCTCTAGGGCTCCCAGAAACGCCACAATAGGTTGCTTCATAAAGATAGTACTGTGCAAAGGGCATCTAAAGATACACTGCCATGACGGGCACACAGATTTCTTCAGAGCGCTATAGTTGATAAGTCCAGCCGTCTGTTTTTGTGGGAGTGTGTTTTTTAATGTTTTGACACTGCAGTCTTTTGCGCAGAGCAACTCCAATAGAATTGTTGTTTCGGTGCATTGTGAGACTCGTTGTTGGCTTTGCACAGATTTGTTGACTGTACAATATTGTTAAGTAGTAGTGTTATTAGCTGATTGGAACGTTTTTCAGTCATTATTCTAGGCGATTGGGGGTGCCCAGTATTGCCAAGGCATATTTCTTGGCATTGTTGAATTTGTTGTGCGCTTTTGATCATTGTCGGCCTCTGTGTGATCTTTGTTTGCTGATCTCTGTCGTAAGGCACACCTAAAAAGAAAAAGAAAACAATGTGCACAGGTGTGTTATATGCAGAATAGTTGGAAAACGCACGCTTGTTCAATTTTCTCGCATGCTAGCATACATTATAGTTGATCATGTGTTCACAAGTTCCATTTTCCTTCATAAGTTCATTTTTTTGGCAAAACTGTGCAAAAATATATTATTGTCGGAAATGCAACAGAAAGGTGAAATTCCTTCAGCATAGGTATCTTTAAAAGCATTGAGGAATATTTTGCAATGAATATTATCAGAGTGACATACCTGTTCATTCTAGTGCCGATGTGTAAGCTCTGTTGCATTAGGAGTGTTTGGAATGCTGTTCCCACTTGTGGAATACTGTAGCTGATTTTCGTATGTGAGAGGGCTCCTCAAAAAGAACAGCAATAAAGGATGATAGTGTTCACAGTGTTCATATACCGTCTTTATAGCTGTGGCTGCCTTATGCCTAGCCACAATGATGTTGATCCAGCAATGTTTACCACTTGATCATCACTTAAAGGGGCCCTGCAACATCGTCATTGGGTCACCATATTTGGTCTAGGTCTGTTCTCAGCATTTCAAAGAACAGAGAGAAGAGGGAATTAAGAAAATTGACCCACACAAACCCATGTTATTGGTCAGAGAAAGTTCAAGACACGAGCAAAATGAGTTATTCTCCACTAGAATTTTCCCGGCCTTAAGGTGCACACTTCACTCTCCTATGATGTCATATGCTGCTATCCAATAGCAGCAGGGCTTTAGCAGAAGTCGGCGCACCGTTGAAGCCTGATTAGCCTGTTGATCCTATTATGAGGCATGCCATATTGGGGGACTCTGGAATAATTTTGACCACCTGGGGTTCCTTAACATGCTCCCATTGCATGGTACATGGATGTTTTTGCATTTCGCCCCCATCGAATTGCGGCTGCCACGGCCGGGATTTCATTCCGTAACCTAGTGCTTAGCAGGGCAACGCCAAAGTCACTAAGCAACCATGGTGGGTACCGTTGCTGTTACTCAGTAAGCCTCAAATGGTAAGTTTGTGGACATGCTAAAGCGTAGCTAAACCTCTGCAGTGCCGGCATCATACTGCATAGTGTATTTCTGTCCAACGCAGCATTATGACAGTGCCCCCAGCAATACACAGGTTTCCCACCAAACTAACTGACAAAACAGAAGCGTAGATTGATGGCATGGTAGATGGTGAACTAGCATGCGTCACAGGTCTCTGAGATCACATAATCATAGCTGTTTACAAGCACGCCTCCTGCGTCACAGGGCATGTGGGGCTCTTCGAAATGAAAATCGTAACCATCGTGTCGTGGCCGCAGTCGTACGTATTAAAAAAGCTGACGTTCTGTTTCGCTTCACGCGATTGTGCAAGTCGCGCTGATATCGCGGCCTAGGCTGATCTAGACCAGTCACGTGAGGTCAAACCGAACATCGGCTTTTCGAACACGTGCAAGATAGCGGCCAGGATGGTTGTGAGAGGTGAGCATATAACTAAACAATTGTCATGCGCTGGAGCAAATAAGTTTGTTTAGCATGATTACTGGGTCAATATAGCTACTGATTAAGTGCAGAAAACTGAGCCCAAATAATTTTGTTTTTGTACTCCTTAAACAGTCATTTTAGCGGCACACTCTTTTGTCACGTCTGGTGTATGAAGTACACAAATTTGCCGCATTGAGGTGATGCCGTCAGTGCAGCTCGTCAAGCTTTCCCTGGCAATTTGGAAAACATGATTTTAGGGTGCTAAAATACGCACGCAAAGGAGAAACACACATGGAGTGCCGTGTGTGTTTGTGTAATTGCCATATGTTTCTCCTTGCGTGCGTGTTTTACCGCCTTAAAATTATGTTTTTTTCAATCACACTAGACCAATTTGCCCAAGGTGGAGTTTTGTTTCCCTGGCGCTTTGCAGGGCCCTTTAAAGGGTTCCTGCATCACTATTTAAGGTAATAATTTTAGCTCGTGACCTTTTGTTATAACAAACTATGAGCAAAATGAATGATCATAAGACACCCAAACCTAAGGTATCCCTTGTAGAAACCTCAAAATACGTTCAAAATGAACGTTACCTTCGACTTGAATGTTCCCAGCTCTGGAGGCCACATTTCACTCTTTTGTGATGTAAGGTGCCCTACAGCAGCATGAAATTGATATTATGTACCAGAAGTCAGCGCGCCATAGTTACTAAGCCTGCTGAGTTTGTTGATGCCGTGACCATGGCTTCCGCGATCTGACGGCGTATTTTTCTATCTCGGAGGCTATGGCTGTTATAGCCTTGAGAAATATGTGCGCTCTCTCTCTCTCACATGTGTGTGTGAAGAGAAAGAGAGGAGGTTGAAAAGCTCACCTGACCTATGTGTTATCTTTATTTATTAATCTGTTTATCCTCTTCGCTCCTATGTTACTCAATTTGGCACACTGCTTTTATTCCTTTTCAGGATTAGCGGAGTTGCGTTTACGTAAATTATTTAACCCCAATTCAAAGCCTGAAGCATGCGGAATTGTGTGAAGGTTCTTTGGCGCATTACTGCTTTTAGCTTTTGTGAACAACTCAGTTTAGGTTGTTGTGTAAAAGACCGACGACAAAAGGCAACCATCAATTAAATATCACTCGATTACTGTGAGTTGACACCAAAAATTCACCGACGATTACGATGCTTCCTAACGCAAAATTTGAGCACAGCTCTATACGTGTTTTCATTTTGCTATACAATTTGCTGGAGTGGACAATCTGCCTCGTGCAGCACGTTGCAAGCAGAGCGAATAGTGCTGCAGCTGCCTCGCTAATTGGAAGATCGCGAGAGGCACCACATTGGTAACACGTGGGCGCGATTCACAGCAGCCGCCGCAGACAGCCCTCCACTCATGCAGCACTTTGTTTCCCAGACAACACACAACATGCCGCGAACATCCAAAAGATATCCCGACATCCCACGTCCCATGAAAGATGTCTCGCGGGCATCTATGGGACATAGGATTCAGCAAAGTCCCAACAATAAACAATTTTGGACGTTATCTGGATGTGTTGGCAGTGTTGGTCGGCAGCACGCTTAAAATGCGCATGCAACGGCCCAATACGCTGTGCATTTCATTGTTTTATTGCAATGGCAATTATATGGACAGTCCAGGCGCATTTTAGAGCGCAGCTCTTAATGGCCCGTTCCTGCAGCGAGCGGTGGCAGCTGCAGCATAACCGAGTGAACGAGCCCAACAGCAAAAGATGAAAGAGCGAATGCGGAGTGGCAAATGAAAGCCGCAAATGGTGGAGACCAATGAGAGTGGCCCCTTTAGTGACACGCACATGGGAAACTGGTTTCATGTGGACCCGCTCGACCGCTTGTTTCGTATTATCGTTTGCTCGCGTCAGCTCTCGCTCACGCTTGTTTGGTTTGCTTGGTTTGGTCTCGTTCGTGCTTGTTTTGGTTGTCATGGTGTGCGATTGTTCTGTAATCTGATTGCATGCGCGACTCGAATTGTGTAGTACTTTCTGGAAGTCAAGCGGCACCAGCGAGTATACACTTGAACCTTCAACCAGTCATGTATAAAAGCACACACGCTTGACGCGCAGACAGATTTTCGACGATTGCCGACTCTGCTACATGTCCCTGTCAAATTCTTTGCCTCAATAGAGAGTTTTAGAATAGGGTCCCCAAATGTATTGGCGTTCCCCAGAGAAATAGCGTCAAAGTCACTACGCATTCGCAACACGCAAACTGTGTTTGAGTTTTATGTCAGGCAGACTATTGCACTGATTTAGCGGGAGCCCTAAAAGCTGCTCCAAACGCTTTGCGTTAACAAACATAGCGGCACCCATCGAAGAGATGGGTGCACCAAATTGAGCTCGATTCATGGTAATGGGTGAAGTTCATAAGCGAGGAGAAGTGACTTCGGTTATCACTTTCTCTCAGCTAACGTGTGTAATGAAGATTACACACGTCGCTTATCCCAAATTCAATTGTCGATTTCACGGCTTTTAAGCCTGACACGGCTTGACTTGGCTGGTGAAGGCATGCAAGGTTGTACTCAAAACTAAGGGCAATAAATTCCTTGCTGGTAATAGAATAACCTCTAAATTGTAATTAAATGTGAAAGCACAAAAGTCAGAATTGCTCTTATAAAATGGCACATTTGATTTTAATATAAGCTTTTCTTTTATGCGGTAAGGATGCTGCTAACGCAGGACACTATCTGCAAATGCAAAGCCCTATTCTAATACTCTTCACTCCTGTGTGCTCCAACAATAGAGAGATTTAGTTTAGGGGACACAAGCGGCTTGCGTACGCAAGAACTAGGGGCGACGGCACTGCGCATGCGCAGACCGCTACATCTACTTGCGTCCTTGGGTTGTTTGGCCGGCCGAAAACATCGCTGCCCCTAAGTGGTCACGTTACCCACGTGATTCTCGCGGTGTAGGAGAACTTATGAGTAGTTAGCGGGTAGATAATCTAATAAATATTTCGCTAAGTGTCGACAGACTTCGCTTTTATATATATTAGAGAGGTTTAGCGTGTTCGATATTCAGATAAACGCAGTTGAGGTGGAGCCATAAACGGGAGCGGCCTGCATGGTGCACCCACCTGGCGGTGCAAAGCTCAAACGGGCAAAAGCAGCTAATGTTGCTGTAACCAAGTCTATCCTACTTCGCTGCTCGCGTAAATTTTCGGCACTGGCATAATTGTGTTGATGCCAAAAACTTATACCCGCAGCAAAGTAAAATGCACTTCGTTACTGCAATATTAGCTGTTTTTGTCAATTTGAGCTTTGCGCCACCAGGTGGCTGCACCATGCAGGCCCTCCCGTTCATGGCTCCGCCCCAACGCCCCAGCCTACGTTTACCCGGATACCCGACACTGTAAACCTCTCTATTAACTGATTTTAATAAGAATAGTGTTATGTGCTTTACTTCATATGCTTGATTTCATGTTTTAAAATGTGATAACGCAGCAAAGATCACACGTTGATGGCGCTGCGAGCGCATGCGACCTCACTGCGGCTTGCGTTTGGGGCTGCTAACCTATAACGTGTTTCTGCTTGCGTACGCAAACGCACCCAAGCGCTAGGTGCCCCAACGCCTTCCGTCCGCAAAACTAAAACTCTATTAACACCCGCACAGCTCTTTGGGGCCCCTTTCAGAAGATATCCAATATATTGGAAAACGAAACACGTATAGAGCTGCTCTCAAATTTCGCATTAGGGACTATCGTAATCATCGGCGAATTTTTTGCCGTCGCCGTGGTGTTCCGTATAAAGTCCAGGGGGATAACACCGTCGCCGCGCGTTGTGTGCTGTATGTGCGAGTGAAAGCATGCGAGGGAAGCCGACGATCGCGGCTCACTGGCGCGTGCGAAGGAAGAAAGCGGAGCGGAGTCTTCCGTCGCGCGAAAGGCCGCGGGGGGGGGGGAGGGGAATGGGAGGGGCCGGCGGCGTTGTGCTCCGGCAGCAACTGCGCATTCGCGACCGGCCATATGGGGAAAACGATGGCGGCTCAATCTCGCGCGCCATATATGGAGGAAAGCGGGGAGGCAGCGCGGGATGGGGGGAGGGGGAGGGCAGCTGCGACTCCGCCAAAAGTGCGTGCTTTGCACGGCCGCGTGCGCTCACACGCGCCGCATCTTGAATGAGATCTGCAGATGGCTCGCACGTTTGTTCACGCTGTGTTCTCGCCGATCTTGCGTTGGGGCGATAGAGCGCACGAATGTTACTTCGCTCGCTGCTGCTGCCGCGCTTGCTCGCACCAGAGTTTTGAGAGCGAGTGTTCGCGCTCATCGAATGGGATGTATTCATGTTTGCTTATGCAGGCTGACTCCATGCTTGTTAATTCACTTAGTAAGCGAATGCTTCCAAGTTTATAGGGCCGATAAAGCTACTATCCTTACTTCGTATAGCTGTCTAGTCTACTAATTTGCTATCGCAATCGATGCTTCGCCTTTCGGTCGGAATTGCGACTTTTCGCGGCTAGAACGCTGATGCGACATATGGAACGTAACATACGGAGTTTATTCACACCTTGAGCGCCAATTACTCCTGTGCAACTTATAAATATTGTACTCCCTCCATTTCAGCAATGTAACGCGCAAGTTTTGCCGGATTGTAGTACATGACATGTTCCGAGCTTCCCCAATCTCCTTTGGCCCATTTAACTAGAAAAAAGCATGGCCTTTGAGATTTGTTTTCGCTGTTGGAGGAAGCCGTCGCGGAGTGATGGATACAAATTCGATGTAAAAAATATAGCTTTTATGACATTACGACGTCACTTAAGCTCCTGCAATGGCTTTTGGCCACCACCGTGCTTGTAGAGCATGACATGCGCGGAAAGACAGAAGGGACAGGAGCATAACCTCCGAAATTGGTTTTCGTAACGTAAGCAGCAGTCGCTAGCCTTAAAATGTTGACACCTGTACTTGTTTATCTTTTTCGGGTGACCGCTTTTCATCATCTACCAAATGTTATTGCTTAGCGCGGGACACGCCCGCATGTACCGGAAGTTTCTGGAATGTTATCGGTGGTTCTATCTGTTGTCTGTTGTCACCGTTTTTTTTTTTCCTTTTTGCACGCATGCGTTGTTCCTCGTGAGTCAATGTGCTCGCGATCACTATTCTGCTTCGTTAGTTTGGCTCTGTATACTTCCTTAGTGAGAGAGGGGGGAGCCGATGCATATATTAAGTGACGGCGACCACTAAAAGAGAGAAGTAATGTCTTATCTACAACGTGACTGAAGGGGCACATTGCTTTACAGAGAGCGCCATTTTTTTTTAACAAGCTGGAAGTGGGATCAGTTCTAGCCGACTTGACAAAAATGCTACATTAAGCTTTTTATTCATTGCGATATCAATCATAAATTAGCGGCAGCGTATGGTTGCCATGTTTTACATAGGAACTTCCGCGCCAAAACTTGCTCGCCCATCTTCCGAGAACGGAGGTGGATGGAAAGGATTTAATTAATACATTGCTTCACAAAAATCACAATTTTTGTAACAAATAAGCCAGAAGTGTGTAGTTCTAGAGTACCGGAGCCGTTGTATGGACACCTTATACACAAAAGCACATGTCCCCTGCCTCCAAATATAATATCCTAATCATCCGGGAAATGATGGTGTGGGTTCACTTTCCATGTTTAGCAGTACAGGTGGGCAAGGACCTGGGGTAGGGTGATAACCTCAAATTAAGGGATTTCTCGTGTTAATAATGGGAACAGAGAGAGGCTTGTTGACAGTACGCATTGACATATGGGGCAGCTAGTCTCTCGTCAGCAGTAAAGTTATCTTTTTCTCTGTATTTTTTTAAGAATGCCGGATTTTTACATGTGTGCGTTTCCCTTTAATCGAAAGCTGGGAACATGAGCTTCTGCACATGTATGCATACCGCCGCGTTGCTTTTCGCAGTAATATAATAAACAGTAGCATATGACGACGAAGCAGCATGTGATTATAGCAGCAAATGCTTTCGCACCATTTAAATAACTCCCACAGGAGATTCTGTGCATAATTATTTTTCGTATTTCAGGAGCTTTTTATATTCGTGTATGTGCCTACTTCTGGGCCTGTGTCTTGGGTGTCGCTATTCTTTTTTTCTCGCTTTAAATGGTGCAGAAAGCCAAGAGCAGATAAATACGCATATCGAAAGGAAAGAGAGTGTCTACTAGAGAGTGGCCATGTACTGTCTGCCAAAAAAGTAAACGGACCACGGCTCACCTGGCCGGAGCGGCTGCGGGGCCACACCGGGGCGCTGCTAACTCGCTCCGAGTAGTGTTCCTGTATATGCTCACTAGCTCCGAGGAGGAGGCGGCATTGTTCAAAGCGTGGCACTACTTTAGGAAGTTTAAAGGGGTTTAGCTCCGCGCGCTGACGAGAGTGCCCTGAGTGACGCCAGACTTCGCCCTCACTTTCACGCGAAGATTCATCACGCTTAATAAATTTCTAGTGCGGCGTTCGGTTGCTCTGCTGCTGACGGTCGCGACGAAGGGGACCGTGCATTGCCGGTAGCCCAGCACTTGGCGCTGTCGGAAAGTAGCGTACGGCCGCGGGGCATCAAACCGTGGCACTGAGAAGGAACAAAGAACCGTTCTGATTGTTGTTTTCCTTATATTCACCTTATCTTTCATATTAGTGCATGTCGCCGGCGTCCACCGCTGCTCGATTTTGGGCACCATCACGCAAGTAGCCGACACGGCGGCTGCGCTGACGCGCGCTCTTTCACGCCGGCGCGATAAGTTACAGGCGCTGTTAAGAACGGCCAGCTGCAGTGCAAGTTTGCCACCCAGTTACGATTATGGCGGCAGCATTCCGGGAGCGTCGCCACCAACCTCTAGCCACAGCGTGACTAAATCGACTTTGTGTCGGAGAACAATACGCGCATCCTCCACTCTCCGTCGCGTCAGCTAGGATGCGTTCGATGAAGCAGGCTTTGGGCTGAAACCGCCGGCAACCTCTAGCCTCGCCGCCGTTGTGACGGAATGAGTTCGGCGGGCCAACTATTGTTACCAAACTCCACAACGCGGACCTGATCTGCTACGGTTGCGCGAGTCGCGAGTTCTATGAAATTCATGTGGTGTCGGTTTCGGACCGTAAAAACGTGTGTGTGTGTGCATGTGTGTGTGTAAACCGTTCTGCGGAGAGGCGGCTAGTTTGCGATGACTAAACGAAAGTTCGCATCACCTTGTATCGCGGGAGGACCGAGTGTTTAAAAACTTCTGTTGTGCGGATGCTCGACAGACTTTTCTTAAGCAGTCAT
The DNA here is from genome assembly GCF_038994185.2 of Dermacentor albipictus. Lineage (NCBI taxonomy): Eukaryota > Metazoa > Arthropoda > Arachnida > Ixodida > Ixodidae > Dermacentor > Dermacentor albipictus. The sequence continues at coordinate 92,189,148 of NC_091825.1, forward strand.
GTTAGACTGATGTACTTTCTCAAGCAGTCATGTTAGACTGATATAAATACTATATAAACCCATATTCCTCGTTCTGGATGAGAAGCAGTGCTTCCCTTCATCAACGTCCTCATCGTGGATAAGTTGGACGACGGCATGGGCCAGCTACCTTCGAATTCATGCCGGACTCCAATCTTCACAACGGATCACGAACGATGGGATTGAGCCCCCAATCCTGACAGCGCCAAGCTTTACAGCGGGCATGGCTTTTCTGTCGAGATTACTTTTCCGGAATTGTCCCCAACAGTGGGCTTAATATTAGCGACGCCTCTGAAAACTGCTTTAGTTAGCTACTACAGTGCCATCATGACGAAACTTTACAAAAGTACCGTCAGGAAGAGATGACGGAAGGCGGATCGTAAAAACTAGTCAGTCGTGAAAGTTTATTCACAAAAACATTCCATGGCTTGAAGGGGTGACCACTGCGATGAAAAGTTGCCGTCAACTGCCATGACTTGGCTTGCTCGCCTTGGCATCGAGAGCGCCGCTACTGTAGCTTCGGACGTCCGCGCAGCGCTTCCCACCCTGTAACTTATCGCGCCGGCACGAAAGAGCGCGCGTCACCGTGGCCGCCGTTGCGGCTACTTGCGTGATGTTGCCTGAAATCGAGCGCAGGCGAACGCCAACGACATGCGCTAATATGAAAGATGAGGTAAATATAAGCAAACCAAGAATCATAACGGGTCTTCGTTCCTTCTCAGTGCCCCGGTTTGATGCCCCGCGGCCGTCCGCTACTGTGCTACAGCGCCATGTGCTGGACTACCGGCGATGCGCGGTCTCCTTCGTGGCGACCGTCAGCAGCAGAGCAACCGAACGATGCACCCAATAGGAAATTATCAATCGTGATCAGGCACCACGTGAGAGTGTCCGGCGTCACTCGAGGCACTCTCGTCGCCAGCGCGCGGAGTGAGCGGCGCCGCGGCGTGGCCCCGCAGCCGCTCCGGTCACCTGAGCTATGCTTCTAGTCACCACACCTGAGCCGTGGTCCGTTTACTTGTTTTTGCCGACAGTACCTGCAAAGAAACCCGTGAGTTTACTTTCAAAATAACGCGTCGCAGTGAAAGAACAGCATTCTTTCCGGTTTCAAAGTACACGTCGCCGTGTTTCCCAACCTCGCATGCATGGCTACCAAGACTGAATGTATTTTTACCACTGTCGACCCTCAATTACCGCTGTACCCTTTTTGGCAATGAAGGGTGTGGCTTGCAAAATACAGGTAGTAACTTTTTCTTCAGTAATTTCAGTTCTGGATAGTGCGGGAGTTATCACGACTTCTCGAAAACCTTAGTGGGCGTTCGTCCAATAAGAGCGTGACTGAGGGTATAAATTGTTGGTCTGCTCCGGGGCGTCAGATGCCAAACATGAATCGGGTCCCCGAGACAGACGTGCGCTTTCTGCAGCAAGATGCAATGAATACCGTCGATGACCTGACCGTCGATTTCCAGCGAGCCTGTTCTGGTGAGTCCTCGTAGATTTTTTTCTGGAAGGCAGTTTTATTCCGTTGGTCCTAATTATGAGCTTTGTGTAGGAATTTCTTGTACGCCGTGTGCTGTTGAGACAAATGAAAAGTTTCCAGCTTAATAAATGTGCGTGCTATGTAAAAAAAAGACTACAAGGTGGTGTTCTTACCAAACTCTACTGGTTGCAGTAATTTCTGTGGTCGCAAATCAAATTCATCAGACGGAAGACAAGTACAGGGATGTTTAAAAAAAATTGCCGCTTATTTTATCGCCAGCCAAATGGGCATATTCAAGCTAAAATTAGGCCACACTACGCTTGTACTCGTAGCTTGAATTAGCCAATGCGCACACTTGTACGTGAGCGAGGTGATAATGGAGTAGACCTATACGAGAATAACCTTGCTTAAAAGTACATCTTGTTGGGCGACTTGGTCACAATTCATCTTGGGTACTAGACGCGAACGCGCAGACGACACAAGGAAGGCGACGGGACAGAGCGCCTCTGTCTCGTCTCCTTGTGCCTTGTGTGTGTTCGCGCCTAGTATCCAAGAGAATAATCTTGCCAAGCTCTCAGTGTTACGCACGTGAGCTAATCCGCGTTGCTCAAGTAACTGAGAATGAAACAGGCAATAACGGACAACGCTTTCCAGCACAGTCACTAAGAAATAATGGTGCCTGAAAATATTTTATTAACTGGAAACGCGCCTGCTTCTGCGCTTGCAGTGGTTGACTCCGAGGGTGCGCCTGGATTTGAACAGCCTGTGTAGCCACAAGCCTTCTAGGGACGCTGACAAGAGCTACGATGAAATTAGCTGTGGTGACGTCAGCTCAGGGAGTGTGCTCCCTCCAGAGTCACCAGATTTGTCGGCAAAGGACTTGGATGCCATCCTAGATCCTCAGGAGTATGTCGAATGGTCAAGTGGCGTTGGCGCTACTACCGACCAAGAAGAGCCTCGATGCTCAACTCCTAAGTTGAGCGAAAACACCCCTGGAGAGTCCGGGTTGCCCGTTATTCCGTAGAGGAGGATCGCCTGACTGGCACCACTACAATGCATGGGCCGTCTGGCGCGGATACTGCTACATTGCCGAACACCGCCCAAAGGGAATGTGCTCCTCCGCCGATAGCGCAGTAAGCTGGACGTCCGTGGCGGGCTCGTCCCCGTATAGAGCTGGACGCCATAGCGCTGCGTCCAAATCCTATGCGCTAGCAGCCATCGCCGATGCTGGAGGTTTATCTCCTACAACAACAAGAAAATCACGACACCCAACTGCGAACGGGTGTGTAGAAGATTGCGGCTGCTGGAAAAGCGTCTGCATGAAGGAATCGGCTCCAACGAGGTCTACTAGAGGCAGTAACGTGAGGGAAGATATGTTTCCACTCCGTTTACAATCTCATAAAACGTAGGCACTTGTTGTCTCCACATTTTTACAGCAAAGTTGTTTGTGCAACTGGAAGCGCTTGAAAATGTTATATACCTGTTTTCACGGATATGTAAAGAATCTGCATTACTGAGAAAATTTATATTGTGTAGAAATGTCAGGAGTGATACGCAGACAAATTTCGAAATGTATGGTATATTCAGGAGATAAATGATAGATAGTAAGGGGGAGCATAAAACGGGCGGGCCGTTCAGTAGCTTTATTGGACAAGATCACGAAGTTTCTCCGCTACCCTGAGAGGGCCAAAGACGCATTTCAAAGCATGTGGGTTACCCGCCGTGTTTGCTTAGTGGCTATGGTGTTGGGCTGCTAAGCATGAGGTCGCGGCATCAAATCCCGGATCGAATTTGGATTGGGGCGACATGCGAAAACACTTGTGTACTTAGATTTATGCGCATGTTCAAGAATCCCAGGTTGTCCAAAATAATCCGGAACCCCCCGCTATACGGCATGCGTCATATTAGATCGTGGTTATGGTGCATAAACCCCCATATTCTAACTTTTTTAAAGTGTGTGGGTTATTTGCCTCCTTGGCAATAAATTACGTTGGTGAGCGCTCCACATAGCTATGACTTGTGTTTTCTGAACGGCGCATAAATTAAGCCGGTGCTTCTGGAGAGTTTAGTTTGATTAACTCTTTCTGCAATGGCTTTTTTTCCGTTGACATAGGTCGGGACCCTTGAGCAAATTAAGCTCAACTCCAACTCAGCGCCAAGGTTGCCTCTTGGACATTGGCAGCGCCAGAACTTCGACGACTTCTCTTGACAATGCCTGCATGTACCTGATTTTGACCAATAGTGCTGTGTGTTCTGGCAAATAAAAGAATTGCAGATATCTTTTTTGTTGTTCTTCTTCTACTTGCTCGCACTGTTGCTTGACGAGCGAGTGGAGCGGACGCACTGGCTCGCTTTGCATCATCATTATACTGGTCAACGAAATTCACCGGTTGTATATCTTAAGTTAAAAGAATGCTTTCTCGCTATTAGAAAGCTTAAGCGCCATAGTAATAGCTTAGACAACCTCGGTTAGGCAGCGCTGGTGATGCTGATGTGGTTATTATTTTAATCGAGTCGTTACAATGTTAACATTCGCCTTTCTAAAAGCGCACCATCGATAAAAAACAAGAACAAAAACACACGAAGTGGTCGCAAAAGTGTACCGGTGACTGTCTGTTTGCACAACCGCTGCAAAGATCACTGTGCCCGCCGTGGTGGCTTAGCGAATTTGACGTTGCGCTGGCAAGCCTCAGGGCACGGGTTCAAATTCCAGCTGCGGCGGGCGTATTCCGATGGGGACAAAATTAGGCCTTCGTACAACCTAATGGTGGCACGTTAAAGGAGGGCAGGCGGTCAAAGTTAATTGAAAGAGCCCCACTACGGCGCGCCTTAAAATCGTATTGTAGTTTTGACGCGTAAAACAACATAACGTAATTTTTAAAATTTGATTCTGTCTCTCGCTGCTCGTCATGCCCGCACTGTATTTTGAGTGGCATGCGCGTGAATTTGCGAGGGAAATAGCGATGTGTAGACTGCAATGCTGTTCTGCAGAAACAATCCGACACATAATGATTTTCCCTAGTGGGAACATTATGAAAGAAGAGCGTCTTCTGCGCGTCTCATTTGAGGCGTCGAACTAAATGTGGTTATAAGACATGATCACTAACGTCTATAATGTGCTTCGCACGCCAGCGACAAGGTTTGCAACATCGAGCTTGAGGTAGGCCTCAATCAAGAGAACAGGAGTATGTGAAACAAACGCGAGTACTGTTAATTTCGTTCCGATGTTAAGCACGCTGTTATGACTCGCCTTTTTGAGAAGCGATGATTCGGGAAGCGTCGCGTCGAGGCACCTTAGTGCACATAGATGCGCAGCCGCATGGTATCTTTTATATTTCACGTGATTTCTTTATACAGGGTGTCTCAACAAATTTTAGCCAGAGTTTTAAAATATGCAAATGCCACGTAGCTGGACAGAAAAAAAAGGTAATATTGTTTGCTGTCGCTTGGAGATACTCGAACTAATTTTGTCATTCCACCTAATTAGATAATGAGCCTTAATTATTCAACTTCTCAAATATTAAAATTAGATGAAATGTTTCAACGAGAAAATTGTAGAACCACATGAAAAACTCCTTGATACAGCTTTCTGTTGCTCAGTACGTGCTACATGAAAGTGTTCTTCCGAGCGTGAAAGATCGCCGTAAATGCCCGCAAAATTGCCGCGCGACTGGCCGCTTGAGGCACTTAACGTTTATTCACTGGCTTTTTTCGCGCTTGGAAAAACACTTTTATGCAGCACGTATCGAGGAACAGAAAGCTGTATCGGGAATTTTTCATGTGGTTCAACAATTTTCTACTTGATTTTCTTCATCTAAGTATATTATTTGAGAAGTTGATTAATAAATTAAAACTAAACACATAATATGGCGGAATGAAAAAAATAGTTTGAGTATCTCGATCGACGGCAAGCAACAATACCTTTGTTCTGTCCAGCTGCGTTTTTTATTTTAAACTCTGGCAAAAGTTTGCTGGGACAGCTTGTATAGCGGAAAATGGAAACACGCGCTATGCACCGTCCTAGAAATGTCTCATTTTGACGTGCCTTACAAGGCTCGACAACCGCCCTATTGATATTATCACAATTAAAACAATACTCAAAAATTTATATATGCTCCTTGATATTTAAAAAAAAAAGCGCTCGATAGCTGGGACACCTTGTACACCGCTCTCTTTATCAAAACTAGTTTAATACGATGATATGAAAATTGGTAATTTTGCACTAAGAAATGCACACGCGGACTTTGTGAAAACACGTGGGGTACCTGACGTAGAGCGATCCGATTTTTCGTTTATTCTTCTTTACGCATTGATGATGGCGCACAGTAATAGTGTTTTGTTCATTTGCTGATTGCCACAGAAAGGCACCACTTCGGCACCACAGAAAGAACCGGACACCACTTCGACGTCAATTCCTGAGTCAGATGACTTAACCACCCCATTTTCGCCATCCTCATCAGTCCATTGTCTGTAATAGCCCACGTGGTTTCGATGACGGTGCTCAAGTCGACTATAGTATGGTACCGTGACAGCTAGGTAATAAATTTGACTAGCGTCTTTGGTGCAATTAACAGTGAGCATTTCGATACAGACAGCGTTACCATCGGATATAAATTTGAAGGGATCGTGAGATTTCGCGAGACAGGGTGTTTGATTTGCCCTGCTCGAAGGGATAGGGCGGCCCATTTATACTCTCTCTCGTGGCTGTTATTTTTGACTCAGCGCCAATAGTAAATAAAAGGTAGCTTTTTTTTGTTCACAGTGCGACATGCCTTGACACAGATGGCTTATGACGCATGAGAGCACTCCTACAGGAGTCGGTAGCTTCCGTATTGTGCTGTTTTCAAGTCACTGTGACGGGAATAACATATAGTTATTCAACATCCCTCACTGTGTCTCAGCATATATATATATATATATATATATATATATATATATATATATATATATATATATATATATATATATATATATATTGCTTTTCAAATCGCTGAGATACAACAGCTGCAGCGCATCAGAAGGCCACCCGTATATCAGTTTTATTCCTCTTCTGACCTTTATAACTTAGCCGCTGCGACCTTGGTAACGTGTCACCGCCCAGAGTCCATGGCGGGGTCTCCACCGGCGATGAAGGAATTTGGGGTCAGTTGTAGCAGCGCGCTTTGCTCTGCGAGAAAAAAACATTTACCCTTCTGCACAATAGCGTTTTTACATTCGCATATTTGTTTTTCCCCCGGGCTTCTTTCTTTCTTGAGTCGCCAGAAGTGCTAAACTGCCAATCGCTGCGTGCATTTGGCGAGATCTAGCTTGCAAAGGCTCTTTCAGATTGCCCAGTCTGCTATGCAAAGCTTGCGCGATGTAATCTCCTGCAGCTGTTCTGCATAAGAAGATATATGGATAAACCTGCCTATTCTTGAAAGCCGTGTTTCGTTTATGATGATGTAAGAAATGACGTGTTACACTGATATTTCGATATATTTTATTAAAGTATTTCGAAAATGCGCTTCGCATTTTACTCATTGTTTGCGGACGCACTGTGTTTTCTGCGCTCATTGGATGCATATATGAATTGCATTGAACTAGGAAGCTTACTGTCTGCGGTTTCCAATGACACCGAGTATTATTGTCTAGCCTGAAGCGTTACCTGACGGCAATCAAAACAGTGTGTGCAAGAAACGGCGTTTTCTTTTTCTGTATTAGCCCCCTTTGTACTGCGTTTCCGGTAAAAATATTCTACACAACAAAATGAAGTTTGCTGTACCTTTAAATGAAATGTTATACAAAGTTTCTATGAAGAGATATTGCGTGTAAAGCATTAAGGAATTTATATAGGTGCTAAGGAAAATTGCCAAAACGATAAAAGTGTATGAATTAATATATTTTCTCCTTTTCAACGCAGAACAAGAATATTTAGTGGTTTCTTAGGCTACATAGCACTTATCATATATGGGAAGTTGTTTTGTGGTCTGTTGAAAATTTCATGAGTTAATATTACTTCAAATTGGCAATTTATGGCTATGCCTGGTCATGCATTAGCGAAGGATATGCAAAATTACTCCAGCTGAAACTCTGAGAGACAGAGAGAGAGAGAGAAAGAAACGTTTATTATACGAAACAGTATTCCGAGCGTGGACGGGCATCACCCTAAGGTGGGAAGGTTCCTTAGTCCAGGGACCCTCTGGCTTCGACTCTGAAATTTTTGATAATCAAGCAGCAAGCGCTTCTCGGGGATTCTATGAATACGAAAATTGTCTTATGTCAATTAAGGAATCTACAAGGGAGCAGAGAATTGAGCTAATCTTTCTGCTGGCCAGGTCCGTGCAAATTGACATCTTTTTTTCATTTACACGCTTATTCACAACGAATGCTGCACATTAGTATAGTTATATAACGTCTTACAACTACTAGCACTCAATAGTTTACTAAACAGTGCTTGAAACAAACGATTTCCGGTAAATAATAAATCTCACAGGTGCTTTTTGCTGGTAGCGCCACATGCGCAAAAAAAAAAAATCAAGCTCTTTTACGTTATTCCAGCATTTGTGAAATGTGCCGCCACTATACAGTACAAAGCAGGCAAAATGCGGGTGCATTCTTTCTCTAGATTTGAGTGTTTGGCTCCCATATTCTTTCAAGCACACGTGTCTGCAAACACGCTATGAATGTAGTTCAACGAGAGCTCGCTCAATTGTGGCTGCTGGGAGAAAAAAAGAATGAAAGCAAAAAAGCGTCGTGCGCGGTACCGTACTTACTCGAGCGTAACGTGAGCACGACTGTAACGCGAGGGGCGAAATTCCAGCCACGGGGCGAAGCGGGAATATATATACTGTACTGAAGGCACTGGGCAGTGGGCATGGTGCTGGTGTGCAGGTGCAAAAGAAGAAGACGACGAGAAGTGCTTGCTTGACAGATAGGAAGTTCCATCCAAGAATAACGTCGTGTGACGAACGAGATAGGATGACAAATTCTATAACATACATAACGTTTCGAATGACAACCCGTGCTGTGCACGACGCTGAAGGCTGAATGCGATGCGAGGTTGCCGTACGCAGAGAAAGAGAGGTAAGGGGAATGGTCACTTTGTTCAAATTGCGGCAAAGCTTCTCACTAATAATAGAAACGGCGGCTCCGGTGTCGATAAGCGCGTGTACGGTGACGCCGTCTAAGGACAGTTCAATTTCGTTCGCCGGGTTCGAATGAGGCCTTGAAATGTTCGACGTAAACGCAGTTCTTGCCTCTGGAACTGCGACTGTTAGTTTTCCTCTCGGGCTGGGCTGGGTCGGCGAACCATCGGGGAAATGGATCGGCGACGTGGGGAAGGTGACCGACGGGCATCGAAAGGGAGGCGACTGTAAGAAGAGTCCGGAGGAAGGCTAGATGGGTCCTGACGCGGAAGTCGAGCAGGCCTGTAGCTTGAGGCGCCGCCACTGTCAGGTAAACGGGGGCTGCGACGGCGGCAAAATCGTGCTACGTGGCCCGGAAAATGGCAGAAATAGCATATTGGCCGGTTGTCGGATGTACGCCACGGGTTGACGACAGGGGCTCCAGTGGCCGAGTAAGGGACGACCATCGGGCGTGAAGGTGGCGGCGGCGGCACATGGAAGGTGCCAGTGGCCCGGTAGGCATCAGAAGCCGGAGGAGCGTAAGGCCGGGCGACGACGTCAGCGTAGGTTAGCGGCCCAGCTGCAGGCTGCGGAGGAGGGGCAGATGGCAGCGCCGCGGCAACTTGGGTCTGGATGACGTGGCGAAGTGAAGGAGCCAAGGTTGTCGGCTATCGGCAAATTCCGTCCTTATGTGTACGGGCGTCCATTTGACATCGTGACCGACCATCATGCCCTATGCTGGTTATCTTCTCTAAAAGATCCAACTGGTCGGCTTGCCCGTTGGGCATTGCGCCTACAAGAATACGACATCCGCGTTGTTTATCGCTCAGACCGAAAGCATTCAGACGCAGACGCTCTATCCCGGTCACCCCTGCCTTCTGGTCCTGTCCGCTCGCCTATTTATACCTGCAGTGCCTTCGCCCTCAACATTTCCGACATGCCATCAGAGCAGCGCAAAGACCCATGGATCTCTTCGCTTACCGACTTCCTGTCCAGCCACTCGCCAGCACCGACCTCTCGGACGCTTCGTCGCCAAGCCACGCACTTCATCATTCGAGATAACCTGCTGTACCGCCGCAACTACAATTCCAGCGGTCGTAAGTGGTTGCTTGTTATACCCCGACACCTCCGCTCCGACATCTGCGCCACGTTCCACGACGACCCACAATGCGGCCACGCTGGTGTATTAAAGACATACACTCGCCTCCAGCTTCGGTACTACTGGCGCGGTATGTACCGTTTCGTTCGCCAGTATGTCCGGTCATGCCACCTATGCCAACGACGCAAGACGCCACCTCAACATGCCACCGGCCCCTTGCAACCTTTACCATGCCCCGCGCGCGCGTTCGACCGCGTCGGCATTGACTTATACGGTCCGCTTCCCAACACTCCAAGCGGCAACCGCTGGGTTATTGTTGCTATCGACCACCTCACGCGGTACGCTGAAACTTCAGCCCTAGCATCTGCCACAGCAAAAGACGTCGGCAGTTTTATCCTTCAAAACCTGATTTTACGCCATGGAGCACCTCGCGAATAACTGAGCGACCGCGGTCGCGTTTTCCTCTCAGACGTCATTGCAGCATTGCTAAAGGAGTGTCGCATCATTCACCGCACTACCACAGCATATCATCCACAAACTAACGGGATGACAGAACGTTTCAACCGCACCCTTGGTGACATGATGGCCATGTATGCTTCATCTGACCACTCGAATTGGGATCGCATTCTACCTTTCGTCACCTACGCTTACAATACCGCCACGCAAAGCACCACTGGGTTCTCCCCTTTCTTTCTCCTTTACGGACACGAACCTTCATGCACTATGGACACGATTCTACCTTACCGGCCAGATGCTTCGGAGTGGACGACTGTTTCTAGAGCGGCTGCTTACGCCGAAGAATGTCGCCAGCTCGCTCGTTCGTTCACATCCCAGGACCAGTGGCGCCAAAAGCTTCGCCACGATTCATCCACTACGGCTACGTGCTTTGCGCCTGGCTCGCTGGTCTGGTTGTGGGTGCCCTCTACTCCTCCAGGCCTTTCCTCCAAGCTGCTCTCCAAGTACCACGGTCCTTATCGGGTACTGAAACAAACATCCGCGGTCAACTACCTCATCGAGCCAACGGAAGCGCCTTCCGACCAGCGTCGTCGGGACCAGGAAATTGTCCACGTCTCCCGGCTCAAGCAGTGCCATGACCCCCCTGTGTTCCCCTGTCCTTAGGTCGCCAGGATGGCTACTCTTTCGGTGGGGAGTGATTGTACTGAAGGCACTGGGCAGTGGGCATGGTGCTGGTGTGCAGGTGCAAAAGAAGAAGACGACGAGAAGTGCTTGCTTCCGTGTTACGATACAGCGCCGACCTGTTTTAAGCCTAGCGCTACAATCTATAACTAGTGACCCTTCTGCTCGGTGAACACCCTCGTTGCAATACGATTGTAAGGCGAGATGAACAGAAAATGAAATGGTACCTTTATTCACGAGATAAAACTTCGGAAATTTGAAATTTGAAATTCTGAAATTATTGCACAACCATGTCATGCGGGAGGCCGTACCAGGCAGCCGGCACCTGCTCGGCGATCTTCGACGCACACGGCCGCTTCATTCTCCCTGAAGGAGTCACGGCGCGGTCCCATTGCAGCCGCCCTGTGTGTAACTTTCGCGTTGCTGTCCTTGAACGGTTTCATTAGACAAACGTCTAAAGACTGCAGCAGGAAGGTCATTCCTCAGGGAAGGACCACGATGTTTGTCTTCGTATCGATCAGCTTTTTTTTTTCTTTTAGTTCAGGCGTCAGGTGCCCGCGATAGGAGTCCAACACAAGGATCGAGGCAGTGTGAAGTGCGCCTGAACGGCCGTCGACACCACATAGTTTCTGTCCAATCGAGAACAAGGGACGACTCCATCCACTCCTTTGGATAGCAGCGCACAACCGCATTTTTTTTGTTTGTTTTTGCAAAAATGAGATGTGCACGAAAGCGCTTCCTGTCAGATACGGTGGCACGAGCCCCCAGTTTTCAGTAGTTTTGGAGGAACCGTGGCAACTCTTCTACGTATGATATGAAGTTGATGTATAACCATAAAAAGTTTAATTCTTGTATATAGATTCAGCGCCTCCCGCTGTCCACGCCACCCGCGAATAGTTGACTCGTTCACGTCGAGGCGCCGAGCCGCGGCGGAGTCTTCTAGCTCCTCGGCCAACAAAATGGCTCGTCGTTTGCAGCGAGCAACAGACTGAGCGCGCACATCGCTATAACTTCGCGAATAAACGCGTGAAATCGACAAGGAACGCATGTTGACTTCGCTTGGCTTACCTATCGATCGAGTCGAGACGTACGGATGCAGGCTACCAACGTAAAACTAAAAACTCCGCAATTTGGAGTAACATACTTTTAGCGGTCAATTTTACTGTTATTCAAATGTAACGCGAGGATCTGCTTCAAGCAACGAAAATCTTTAAACAATAAAACCCGCGTTACAATTGGGTAAATACGGGACATCCTGATTGTATAATGAAATGAATGAATTATAGGGTTTTACGTGCCAAAACCACTTTCTGATTATGAGTCCCGCCGTAGTGGAGGACTCCGGAAATTTCGACCAGCTGGGGTTCTTTAACGTGCACCTAAATCTAAGCACACGGGTGTTTTCGCATTTCGCCCCCATCGAAATGCGGCCGCCGTGGCCGGGATTCGATCCCGCGACCTCGTGCTCAGCAGATTGTATACATGTGACAGCTAGTCAGAATCACGGTGGTCAGCAGTTTAGGCTATTGTGCCATTGTGCCAAAGAGAATTCCGGGTAAAGCAAGTTTTCAGAAATTTCCTGGACGCTAAGTTTTGTTCACAGGTGACTGTGGAAACCATTTTTGAAGTGCAGACAGAACTTGCCCTCGCCTCTTTCTATTTGCCAGGCTCGTACGACAATATCTGCAAACTTGCTTTCCTCGCGCTGTGAAGGGCGACGTGTTTATCGGAGTACTGTGTTTGCCCTATTCTATGCGACGCCGGTTCAACGATAGTATTAGCAGCAAATAATGAGCGAGCCTTTTTTCCCCCAAATGCAGTGATAAGTGCGATGGCCGCGCGACCTGTAGTATTCCAAGGCGCGCGCAACAAACCAAATGTCACGTGCTCCGACACCCTGTGAAATTTTGAAACACGTGATTTCCAGTAGGTGACCTGCTCGTTGAAATATATATCGTATTTACCCGCGTGATCATCGCACTCGCATAATGGTCGCAGCCGCACATTGTCCACATCTTTTCTAGCTAACATCGCATCCTCGAAAATCACTGCAATTTGTGCCGTTTGTTTCTTTCGATGCGTGACAGCTGATCGAGCAGAGTTTCCCGCCGTATCTTTTTGCGAAGCTTTTCCGCCAATGCATGCGCAACATCGCACGTGTTTTCGAAAGTATCCGAATTTAGCACAAAAAGAAAAGAAGCACGGACAGCGCGAGAAAGGCAGACATGCAACACGTGCACAATTTACGCTATGTACACTGATGAGTGAAGTTATGCAGATCGCACGCACTGTGGGAATCGATGTAAGCGAAGATTTCGGTTCTGGATGCATCGTTTGACGATAATTAGCGGTGACGTTGACGGATAAAGCTTAATTTATTCAACTTTTGAACTAACACGAGAGTGCTGAGTTGACGTTAAACGTAACCTTGTGTGCACCACTGCTGTTTGTCAGCGTAGTACACAGAACACACAGGAAGAGGTGTCTGCTTGAGGCGTTGTTTTGCGCCATATTTCATAACCTCTGAGAGGATTGGGCATTGTCATTGCCTCACATGGCACATCGCATTGTGGCAGAAGTATTAAACTTGAATTGGATTATGGGGCTGTACATGCCAAAACCACGCTCGGAAATCACGCCGTGGTGGTGGACTCAGTATTGATTTTCACACCATGATGTTCTTTAACGTGTCCCAAAATCGAAGTGCCCATGCGTTTCCCATTTCGTTCCCGTCGAAATCGAGATCAAATCCACGACCTCTAGCAATGCTATAGCCGCACAGCTAACGCGGTGGGCCCAGAAGTTTTAATTTGACCGTCGACCGCTTCCGTAGTGTCTGCGGTGGGCTTAAATTAATGCGGCTCTGCTTCTGCACGCCCTGCGTAAGTTGCCCGCTTGACATATTTGCATGGCGTTTATTTTTCAGAAATAGCAGCAACGTAATGTGCCGTAACTTTAGCTTGAGCTTACCCTGTTTCCCAGCAACCGGTCTCGTATAGTAGTGGGGTTTCCTTCACCTTCCTCCTCTCTTATATGGGAATTGCCTCTTCTCCTCCCTCTCCTGTTCTATCTGCGTTCCCTCTGGCCTCGCACGTTAGTAGAAAGGGAAGCGCTGCAGTTTCTGCAGTACTACTGAAGGGAGTCGCGGATAATTACAGCTGTCAAGCGGCCAATGTGGCGATGAGCAGGGAGCTCCAAATAGCATTGTGCACATTCGACGCGGTGGGGTGAAAACGAGTTTCTCCGGTCGCCCTCCCTCTTTGACTCGCCCCTGTCATCTATATAAACGCCCTGATAACTATATAAACGCCCTAATCCCATCGTTCAAACGGCGTCGCATAGAATAGGGCAAACACAGTACTCCGTCAAGCATGTCGCACCTCACCACGTCGGGAAAGCAAGTTTGCAGATATCGTCGTACGCGCCTGGCAAATAGAAAGAGGCAAGGGCAAGTTCCGTGTGCACTTGGAAAACGCTTCGACAGTCACCATTGAACAAAAGTTAGCACCCACGAAATTTCTGGAATCTTACCTTATCGGCAATCCTCCTTCGTACAATGGCACAATAGCCTGGACTTCTGGCTAGCTGTTAAACACTCATGATGTACCGTGCACGGCACCTTTATCTTTATTTCACTTTTTTCCTCCCAACAGATACAAATCAGTGAGCGCTCGTTGAACTACATTGATGGCGTCTTTGCCGACACGTGTGCTTGAAGGAATGTGGGGGAGGCGCAACGGCTACACTGAGCCAAACATTCAAATCTAGACAAAAAATCCACCCGCGTTCTTTCTGCTTTGTTTATGTTTAGTGGCGCCACATTAGAGAAATGCTGGAACTGACGTGAAACAGCTTGTGCCTTCTTTTTTGCACAGATGGGGCTACAAGCAACAAACGCCCGTGAGAATTATTTCTATTAGAAAACTTTGTTTCAAGCACTTCTTTGTAAAACTAGCGAGTGCTAGTAATTACAAGACGCTGTGTAACCATACTAATGTGCAGCATTCGTTGTGAATAAGCATGTACATGAAAAAGAATGTCAGTTTTCATGGGCCTGGCCAGCAGAAAAATTAGCTAAATTCCCTGGTCTCGTGTAGATTCTTTAATTAACGTAAGACAATTTTCTCTTCTTAGAATCACTGAGAAGGCCTTGCTGTATGATTAATCGTAGAGAAGGCCTGCAGTTTCAGCTTGAATAGTCTCGCATATTCTTCGGTAATGTGTGACCAAGTGTAGCCATAAATTGCCAAATTGAAGTAGTAATAACTCAACTGTTTATCGGATCACAAAGCAACTTCACAAAGATGATAAGTGCACTGTATATAGTCTAAAAAAACTACTCACTATTGTTATTCTGAGTTGAAAGAAAGAAGAAGATACCACTCACAGATATTTATCGTTTCGTGCATTTTTATTAGCCTTCTTGTTAAAAGACAGTCAGGACCCTGCGGCACAATGCAACTCTTCGCACACCATGGTAAGAAAACGAGGAGCACGGCTGCGGGGCGTCCAGTAGCGACGACGACGTTCCGGATTCGAAGTGTGCGCAGCTTCACAAAGGCTCAGTAGGAGCGTTTGACACCGACGCCGGTGTGAGCGAAGCAGCTGCGCTGGCTGAGGCGTGGGACGCCTGCAGGGAGATCTCCGGCGAGGGCGATGTGCAGGGGCGCGGTAACACCGAGACGCTGCTGCTGTCGTCCAAGGGAGTGGACGCGTACGGTTCGACGAGGCCCGTCAGTTTGACTAGGTTGAAAAGCCAGTCCACGTAACTGCCGCACTCGTGAACCTTGCTTGGTTTGGTGGCCACCATCTCCTCCAAGTCGGCTGCGAGATCAAAAGAAAAAAACGATGTCTCGAATATAACTACACAGACTACGAGCTGATAAATGTGGCAGGAGGTATTTTCTCCGGCTCAATTCTAGCAGTACTGTGCCAGATGCGAGTAATTGATTGAATGGGATGATGACACGAGCACCCCTACTAGTTCGCTGCCGCGAGGGCGCCTGACAAGCGACAGGAACAAAGCCGGTACGTCGTAAGTTACTGGAATTACAGCCTTACTGATCTTCCTTGCCGCCTGTTTTCGAACACATACATACAGTACACAGAGTTGAAGACCATACTCCAAAGTGTGTCACGTGCACGCTTAATACGATATCTCATCTTTTACAGTGCAACACCAGTAATTCCGAGCCCAGTTCATCAAAGTGCATCTCTGCGACCGAGCTGAGCAACGGCGGCTATAAGCCTTTGTGGGGAGACCGCCGAACGCGTTTTCCAATCGCGCTGCGCGACACGCAGTGCAACGTTTGCTATCAAGCCATGTGACCTACTGTCGCAGCACTGAGTATTGTGGCCAGTATTTTATTTTATCAGAGGTCTGGATGATTCTGGCCAGATAGTATTACATTCTGTGAGCGGGTACTCAAACATGACCTAGTCAGAAATGGCTGGAGTGTACCGTTGCGTTTCAAGGTTCACCTGTGATTGTAACAGTGGCCTATATTGCGAAACTTACCTATATGGGACAAGACCATCCATAGAAACCGGCTAGACGTAGAGATTGCACGGCACATTCCGACATATTACGCGTATCATTCCGGTTTAGCGGATGTGATTTAAGCGTTAGAAAACTTCAGCAGTGGCAATGTTTTTGAAAAGCTATGGTAACTTGAAAGGTAACTAATAAAAAGTAATTAAGCAGTCACATTACGATCAATACTGATTATGAAAGTTCTGGTTCTCTTCGTAGGTATGAATCTTGACTCAATACTGTCGCTTTTCTTCTTTTTTTCAAGAACAATGTTTTACATAACCTGGGAAACTGACATGACCTGCACCAATGTGCTAAAAATAGACATGGCATACGCAAAATAGGTTAACGATCGGCAACAGCACTTTCAAACGTAACATCAAATCGTATGTAACGCAGTTACAAGACTGAGTATAACTCACGGAGAATAAGTCGCATATGTCTCCTGTCTGGCTGGCTCGGCAGTGGGCTCTTGTGGGTCTCACGGGGTACAGCCATTGCGATACTCTCCCGGCGGGCACCTGCGCGTGTCGTTTGCCTTACCCGGGACTCATGGCCGCATTTATATAGGCTTTCTCCAGTGGGAGGAGGAAACTACTCTCCAACCCAGCGCGCCACCTGGGCCTTCGAGCCTATTCGATTCTTTCTCGCTTGTGCGAATCGGCGTTGCGCCGTGTGCTTGCCTTGTGTCCGTGTAGGCAGGAGGTGGACCATTTCAAAGCCACTCTAGCGAACCTTCATCACTCGTTTCGCTGCATATGGGGGGGGTCATCCAAGGTCAGTGGGAAACCACTTACGCACTCGTGGGCTCCAAAAGCAACAATTGTAAGCGCAAAACTGTAGAAGGCGAAGCTTCCAGAAGAGGGTTGTATCCCCGAAAAACACAACCCATGTGCACAGCAAGCGAGACGGGACAGGCGCAACTTCCAACTGTTTATTCACCGCGTATGCGAATGAATATAATATAATATAATTAAATACAATATAATATAATATAATATAATATAATATAATATTCATTCGCATACGCGGTGAATAAACAGTTGGATGTTGTGCCTGTCCCGTCTCGCTTGCTGTGTGTTGCGTTTTTCGGTGCTACAACCCTCTTCTGGAAACGTGCACCAACTAGCCCCCCAGCAAGTATTACTAAGGCGAAGCTTATTATCTTCACGAAATGCGTCGGGAGGCGTGAGGCCGCGGCTCACGTGTATAGCTTACATCGCTTCCCTACGTATTCGACCTAGGGCGTGTTGCATTCGCCGCTAGCGTGAGCAGAAAAGGATTCACCAATATGCGACACGAGACCGACGGGCTCTTCCGAGGCGCTTATGCCGGCTTTGCGCTCGAAAACCATTCTTGTTTTTCACTCCTAGCGCAGAATTACAGAAGTTACTGCAGAAACTACTGCGCAATCGAATTAACAAATATTCTTGTAAACCCTGATGAAGATTGGTCCACCGATCGTAACTGTTGAGAATAAATGCTTGTTATGTTTACCTTGTTGCATAGCGCTGAACTTCCATATATACATATATATATATATATATATATTCAAGAATTTCACCACTCATACATAGTCATAAGGTATTTTCCCCCATGCATACCCATGGAGCCCATCGTCTCAAGCGTTACCAGACCGACGGACAGATTTTTCAGGTATATTCGTGTACAGCCCTAGAATGCTTACGCATTGAAATGTCCTTGCATGTTGCCCTATGTGTCAGATGGCGATATGATTCAGCGTCATTCATTAAGACGCCAAGTGAATCCGGGCACTACAGTGACAGCGCGTTGCATATCTAACAGGCTAGAATAGCAGCTTGGGCTTGTTGGTTTTCCATCCTGCTGTTAACAGCGCAAAATGTAGACAAGAGACGAGACAAGAAGACATCACAAGCGCTTGTGGTGTCGTCTTCTTGTCTCGTCTCTTGTCTACATTTTGCGCTGTTAACAGCAGGATATCTAGCAGGATTGAATGCGAGGGCACGGAGCGCTCGCGTCGTACCGAAGCTGCCGCGTATATACTGTGAAAAAAGCACATAGCTATTGTCAGCCGCAGCCTTTTAACGTTTTCTTCCGAAGGTTTTTGTGATTTGTCTTTGAGGCTAAGGGGTGTGGGGAGGCGTGATCGTCGGGAACGTCCAGTCAGCTTCCTGAGCCGCACGTAAATGTCGTCCGATTCCACTGACATCTCGCTCTGCGTGGTCGTATGAGCTAGGCAGGAAAAGCACTGGTAACACAGTACTGCATGCTACACAGTAAAATAATTTACACCCTTCATGGTGAGAATTGCGAATCATAACACCCTTGATGGGTGTTTTCATTCAAGAAACATCCCATCATCACGACTTATTGCGAAGCATAGGGCAGTTCTAGATGCCGTAGCACCCTTTTACCCACCGAAAGGTTGCACTGACTAAGAATATTGGGGGTGGGTGCAAGGGTGTTTTTGTTTATTTTTATTACATTCACAAACATACAGTAGCACGAAGAGACAGCGTGTCCCACGGCACTACAAACCAGTGGCGGATCCAGAAGTGGGCCCTCCCCTATCCCAAACCCTTCCCCCCGAGACATGTCGGGCTTTCAATGCCGACAAAACTCCTGAAGAGAGTCCCCCTCCGATTCACTGTCTGTTTTGATGAGGCATTTTAAGTATGTCCTGCGAAAAACCTGTTGCTGAAGCAGTACACTCTATTTTGTCATAGTGTTCTAGGTGGCACACAGTTCTCAAATGTCGTAACGCACAAATTCCGCGGAATCCAAAAGCGCGCCTACTTTTTCAAGGATTGAATGTTTAACCAAAAGAAAAATGTTCAAGATGTTTTCAGCAAGGCAGAACTAGTGCAGCTCTTGCTTTTGGGACGCCAGGAATCCAGCAAAATGAATAGGCCACGTGACAGCATGCAGCTGGACGCGCTACGATCGCTCCAAAGCAGTCCGGTCGTCTAGGTTTCTTTCAAGCACGACAAAACAGGCAGAAAATGGCGCGACGAACCATACGCGGAC
The DNA here is from genome assembly GCF_038994185.2 of Dermacentor albipictus. Taxonomy (NCBI): domain Eukaryota; kingdom Metazoa; phylum Arthropoda; class Arachnida; order Ixodida; family Ixodidae; genus Dermacentor; species Dermacentor albipictus. The sequence continues at coordinate 92,208,524 of NC_091825.1, forward strand.
AAAAGATAACGCCGATTCGGGAAGCTTTGACCCCAACTGACCTTTTTTCGCCGAATCAATAACCCCAATTCGTTCTGCTTCTCTCGAGTTTAGAAACAAGGTGGGTTCGTTGGGAAACGTGAGCCTCCTCACCCATCACAATGCTTTGCTCAAGCAGCATCTGCAGAAAGAGCCGTGCAAAACGCTCGTGGCTTCGCGTCCGCGTCAATTTACGAAGCTGGCTATACAAAAAGAAACTATGAAGTTTGTAGTTGTATAGCAAAGGAAAGTTCTACTGGCTTACAAGCAGCTGCCAGAACGGAGTGCTCAAAAAGAAAGGGAGAATAATATGAGAAAGTATAGAGAACCAACGTACAACTTGCGATGCATACAGTATTTACAACACCGACCAACTCTTTACTCAAACATTTCCCTTCCCAAATTGGAGACAGTATTATTGCATGCATGAATAGGACATTAAGCCAATCATTGTAGATATAACGAGATTCCAGAAATTGGCGGGGCATTTGCAGACCCATTTTTCAAGTGTGTGCGCTATTGCCCACCTGCCAACTACGTTCGCAATGTCTTGCCATATGCAGACCTGCGCGAGACTCGCCCGTCTAGACGGGTAGTAAAGGTGCACATGCTGAATACGGGAAAGAAATACTTTGTAGAATGAAACTGAATTTTGTCAAAACACCAGAGCTCTTGATTGCAGGTTACACTGTGCACAGGGGCGTTCTGCCAGATTTTAAAGCGAAGCTTGCTATGCCTCCTCTCTCACCCTTTCCAATTTTGTTGCTGCTGCTGTCACTGCCTTGCCAGCCGCGTCGGTGGGTGGTTTGAGAGCGTGCGTAATGAACATGAGACGGACGCGGGGAGGGCGTGTGCGAGTCCTTTTAGCGAGAACTTCGTGGGCATCGTTACAATACTCTTTGGACCTCTTTGGCCGTCACAATGCCCACTGACACACCCTGGCCATCGACGCAATGCCCTCTGTAAGACTAACTACGCGTTAGCCTCCCCCTCCCCCCCCCCCCCTCTCCGCAAAAGTAGTGCAGAAGGTGCAGCGCTTACTTTTGTACTCACATGCAACAGCGCAGAGGAGAGATAGTATGGTACTAGGAGACAAGAGAATGCTTAAAGCCAACACCCAGACGAAATGTCATCACAGTTCCCACACTTTGCCAAGAAATTGTTGTTGTCATTCAATAGCCTTTACCACAGCAGAGGGGTTCGGCGATGGTATAGGCGCAGCTATTGAATGGGAACAATACTAAATTGCTCTGCTAGCGGTAGTTTGAGGGCAAGAATAGTTGGGTTGAAAATGACTTGTCTACCGCATGCACAAAATACCTCGTTTCTGAATATATCTTCGTCATCATACGTCAAACTGCTATTCTAAGCAACTGCAGTAAGACAAAGGCCGACATCAGATTATAACAATGACAACTCACGGTGCTGTCCACCAAAGGGGAGTCGTTGTTATATTTGTTCTTTCGTTTGAGCGGTCATCGGCCCCACTCGCTCACCCGCTCTTAAAAAAAAAACGAGAACTGGATTCGCTTCGGTTGCACATTCACGACACCACGCAAAGAAAGACTTTTCGTACTCGGAAACTTAAGGTTTTCGTGTAATTCTGCACATGTGAAATTTCGTGGTATCGCCTATAGGTTTAGAAAACTATTATGCAAGTACTGTTATGCGAGTTCTATATCTGTCGTTCGTCCAAGCTATTTAAAATTTACATGAGCACACCAGTTCACAAATATGAGCATTGTGAACTTCTTGAAAATGCCAATTAAAGCTTTTTTTTCTCTCTCTTTCTCTGTGCATAAAAGAAAAGACAGACTCGCAAGTACCTCTGCATCTTATACAATTAGGAAGGGCCACGTCTCTTTACAAATGAATGTTCAAGCAAAAAAAAAAATCGAGGAAATGAATTCACTTACACGCAGTAACCAGCCCACCTTTGCCATTCCATTTGATTTGATATCAGCCAATGTTTCTGCGAATAAGTTTCCAGTGAAACTACCCGTAAACACAGAAAATGGCTTAGAGGTAGCGTAAAATAAATACCTTGGAAAGTAATATACACGCGTAGTTTAAAAGAATATTTGTTTTTATGCCTTGAAAACGAAACATAAATTGAAATAACTTCCCCCGACGGGTGTCGCAGCTATCGCCGCTACGTCATTTCCTACGTCTCGCGGCGGGCTGCCGGGTTAATTTTCCGATTTCACTATAGTGGAATTGGAAAATTACCTAGTTACGCCGTCCGTGTTGCAACATTGCGCTAAATGGAGGATTAATTTCTTCCAAGTAGGAGAGCGCACACCTGAATAAACTACTGAGTAATATGAACGTGCAAGCGGAATACGGCATTGCATAAGGTTGCGATAAACAAAACGGGGTTTTCTAGCAATCCGCAGTTCACTCGTGTATTGTCTTAATGCTAACCTCCCACCCCGACGCGACGTGGTGTGCTAGACAGCAACAGCAGTGGGAAAATCGAAGGAAGAGGAAAAAAAAAAACTTGGCTTTAACTGGAAGGACTCAAGCTGATTCACGGTGTGGGAGTGATGCCGACGCACCCAGCGTTTTTAGATCTTGGACGCACCAGACGTGACTCACACCGATATGACCAACAAACGGAACAATGCCGAAGCCAAGGACCCATGTACTGCTCTCGGAATGCACAGCGAATCTGTGAAAAAGTGTACAGCATGGTGAGGAAAAGAGCAATTCATGTTTATTTAGGATACTATGCCTGTCAACAGTGGCACTCAACACAGTAAAGAAGGGGCAGGGGGGGGGGACATTCATTTTCTTTTTGGATGGATGGTTCGATGCTATGAGCGTACCCTTTGGAACGAGGTGGTGGGTTGCGCCACCAAGCTCTGGTTATTATATTGTCTCACGCCTGCATATCATATTGACCGCAAATAAAGACGGGGACAGAGGGAGAGAATACATAAATCGGTCTTTATTTGCGGTCAATATGATATGCAGTAAACACCAACTAGGCCAAAGTGAAGTTCTGCCTCATGCCTATCGAATTCGCACGTGGGGGCCGCGTTTTCGTTGCATAACTTTTTTATTCAAACGGCCCGCCCCTTTTGTCACTTAACGTCCATTGCAGTCACCGACAGCCTGTTCAATGGATTTCTGTGTGAGGACTAAAAGCACGGCGCGCTATTCAGCAGTCACCTGGTATTTCTTTAAAATTGCAAGCACTTTAGAGAAAGGCTGGAAAAAAATTAAACAGGGCAGTTACCTTAGCACACATGAAATAGACCGATTTGTCTCCACAAGCGCTTCAACTTCTGTTTCAGATATTGTTCGCTAGAGTGACCATTTAATATATTAATTAAGCAATCTTTGTTACTTACCAGTTTGGCGGATTGGAAAAAGAGTAGTGACGTGCTCCATACGGCTCAGAACAATACTGCGTCAATTCGACACGCGTAGCGCCTATGTTTCTTGTTTTACTACTTGATCTATGTTAGCTGAAACATCATTGTAGATTAGCTATAGACTGGTCTACAGGAATTGTCTATATGCAGTATGTAGACCACGATCTACCAAAAGTGTAAGGCCACAAGTCTATAGACTTGACTGGTGTATAGTAATACTCTATGATAGTCTATAACCATTGACCTATAGACATTCCATAGACTTCAGTCTACAAAAATAGAACTCTATAAGCCTATAAAAGTTTGTCCGTACACATTCTGCCGACATTTGTTACAAACGTGAATTTTTATTATTCTATAGACTCAGACATTTTATACTAGTCTATAAAAAGTGTAAGGCCATAAGTCCATAGACGGTCTATAGACTAGTTTGAACAAATATTTATAGACAGTTTATAGACTTCATAGACACGTGTATAAAGACTTCCTACAAAAGCTTTGTAAGGGATATCGCTGCTTGTTAGCTAGCAACACAATGTCGTCCGCATAAAACAAACCTGGAAGGTGCTGCTCTACTACTGTGCCCGCCCGGTTGTACGAGATAATAAACGCGATATTACTTTCCTCTAGCGCCCTTTTCGTGCTGGGTATATGAAACACCCTCTACGGCACAAGTTTGACGACCCCTTCAAAATTGTAGCTGATGGTGGTACTGGCACTCTCGGAGTGCCCGTGGCTGAGTGAACAATATTAGCTAGGCTAAAACACGTTGCATGGCGGGCTAGTTGGTTGGAATCCATGGTAGAATGTCTAAGCGCGACTGAACGAGGGCGTATAGAAAAACACAGACACAGCGCGGTCTATGTGCATCCTGGTTCAGTCGCACTTGCACATTCCATCATGCATACTAGCTAGCATAGGCGTCAACCACAACGTAGCAGTCTGGCCTTTTCTCGGCTGAATGGACACGAGAGAAAGAAGTTTAATGACACGAAATGCCGAGAGGTCGGCCTGAGGTATATTCCTCTAGCCAGCTACTCGGCATTGGGGGAAGGGGAAGAGGGAAAGAAAGAGGGAAGAAAGAGGTGCATGATGGGTGACGATGACGATAGAAGGAAGATGTAGAACATATGGCAAGCAATTTGGCATGCTCAAAGTCTGCAATCCAGGCCCGTAATTTTTAAAAAGTTCAGTAATGCCTTAATGGACACATTCTGGAAGATACCGGGCCACGTCAAAACTAACTCACGAGCGTGTGCGTGGGCCCGCCCGAACCCTCCATTCCACGCAAAGCTGCACCGCGGTTGCTCGGCACGTGGCGTTTTAATTCTTCGCCGGGTGTCCGTCAATAACTTTTTTAGTGCGTAAGCATTCTTAGGCGACACACCCAGGAAGTCAGTCTGTCGATCCATCCGTAACACGAAACACGATGCGCTCAACAAAGAAAAAAAGACTAAAAAAATTCGAATAAAAACATTAAAGGTGCCGAGTTTCAAACCTACTGCCCCACGCACAGAAGCGGAGGGTGTTGCCCTCTATTCTAAACAACCACATTGTTTTAAAATTTATTACATGGGAGCAGAATATATCGAATAAAAATTTGAGGATGCTTAAGCTCCGCCTTCAAGTGTAGAACGCGATAGCATTCAAATGTCCCCGACTACGTCTAACATTTCCCGGGAACGGCGCTTACGTCACCGTAATGTCTACCGGGATACGCTGATGGCGTGCGCTATGCATAAGGTGAGCTTTCTGACAGAAGCCCAGCCTCTAGCATGGGCTGATCCAGGAGGTCGCACTCAGCCGCGCCAAGATATTCCATCATTTTCGGTTTCTCTTTCACGGCATTTGTTTGTGGGCCATCATTCTCAAAATTCTGCTGAATAACATTGTCAAGATTGTAAGACAAGGTATGAGCAACTTCAGTGATAGAATGGTGTGGCAATACAACCGGCATATGCCGCAATGTCATATAGCAAGGCGTGGCATATACATATACCTATGTATGTGCAAAAACTTTCGCTCTCGGACAACTCCGCCGATACAGGCGCCGGCATCGGATTTTCTGCAACACGTGGCCCTTAGCTCTATCGCGATAAAATACTTGCTGAGACAAGCAGTTTTCGATTGTTTTTGCATCATATTCTACCGATATACGCCGAGAAACCGGATGAGAATGCAAGTATAAGTCGAAGCTCTCGTCTGGGAGACTGGAGCGGCGAGCGAGTGACGTCACGCTTGCCAACTGTATCACAACCACTGCTTCTGTAGGTCGCGAATAACATCACCTACAGCGATAAGTACTTGAGATTACCGTGTGCAGGCCTGCTACTGCCTTTGTAAACGCGCTACCCGTCAGTAATTGTATGGTTACGACAGAAGGTGGATGGTCATTGAGGAGTCTTCATAAAGGAAGGAGAAATGGCCGATTCAAGGCCCTAGAAGAATGTCGCTTGACGTCGCTGACAAAGTATATATCTGAGGGAACGCGCGAGCCATATCCGTTGTGAGTCATATCCCTTGTGAGTCATATCACATGAGTCATCTCTCTCTTGTGTTGGGCGTGCGGCAGGAATTTGGTAGTTGGCACTGTCTGCCTCTCTGTGTTTCACCCTTGCGTGCGTCTCTCTAGCGCCCAAAAGAAATTTTTTTAAGCTCGCACCAACTTGCCCAATGGGAAGCTTTATTAGATAGAGAGTAAGAGAAAAAGAATTACAGAGGTGTATACAAAAATGCTAGAATGAAAAGCATGTATACCATACCTGAGTAATTCAAGCAGGCTAGGTGACTATTTGTCACCGGCCCGTTTCGACGGGGATGCGAATAAATCATAATCATATTCGTCATCATCAGTGACAGGGAAAGGTGTGTTTGCCTTCAGACATGCCACTTTATTCACGTCTATCCTGGTTGCTATTTAATCTGGCGTAATGATTCAGCTGGTACTTTTCTTTCGAACTCGTGGTCTAAACCAAAGTTTTCGGCAGGACCAGTTAATAGGCCTTCTGAGTCACAGAAAGATGCGGAGGTTAATAAATGGAAGGTTATAGTGATGTCGGCAGGATGTACACGAATCTTACGGGCTATTTAACACTAATAGAGGGAGGAAAGTGACGGACAGATATGCGTTATTCAACATCAAAAAAGATAGCGAGCCTTCTCCATTCTTCGATAACTTACCCTTTGTATTGTGCTAAGTTTTGCCGATGTATTCATACTGAAATGAATTACGTCTTCCTATACTACACTTCAACTTATTGTGCAGCGTCTTAGTATCCCGGTTTATGGAAACAAGTTATATTGGTAGACGGATAATGGACACTATAAATTTTCTTAAGGAGGCAAATGAGTTTAGCCGTAATGAAAAATTTGTAGCAACCGTCAGTGCCACGTAATTCGCGATTGTGGCATGGTTGGAGAACAAGTGCTCGCGAATGTAGGCGCGCTCACCATGCAACACAGGGACATCTATTGCGGTTACGGAGTTGCTTGAGCCTGTTCGCTTGCTAACGTTACGGAACATTTGCGATATGTCTTACCCACTCGGCTAAACTTCTTTTCCTTAATTTATTGCGTGGGAGCAGAATTTTCAGCAAGACCAGAAAAAACAAAACGCTGCAGGAATTTAAGGTGAAGCTCTGGAATAACCTAAATTACGATCTAAAGTGAGCTCGAGCCATCTACTATGAAAGCAAGTTTAAGAATGTTTGCACTAATTCTAGAAAAATTTGAAGATGTGTCAAAAGCGTCAAGTCGGCAGAAACGACCAATGATATTTCGGAGCTCATGATACAGGGAACGCATTACTCAGGTTCTTGTGGACAAATAAAAAAAAATGGCTGTGGCTTAGCTAAGGTTAAGCCCAGGATGCGAAGCATACTAGCCTTTATTTTAGTTGTTGAACCACTGTTTAGCCTGGTGAACTGCTGTTCCTTGGCTATATTTGGTTCGGCTAGACGAAGAAACAACTCATGCGTTACCCTGCTTCGCCTTCAAGAGTGGAACGCGACAGCGTTCCCGTCGACCCGCCAGCGACTACGCGCCCCGCATTGGACGCGGTGAGCGTCGAGCAACGCAGCGTTCGGCGCGGCAACGAAATGTGCGCCTGAGCAAGCGTCGCACGCCTGAGCCTTAGAAACAGCTCGTTTCTAAGGCAACACCGCATTCACTAGAGGCGCTTTTGTACCGCTTTGAAGCATCGTACTCGTGGCTCAGTGGACAATAAAGAAAAAAAAAGTACTCGTGGCTCAGTGGTAGCGTCTCCGTCCCACACTCCGGAGACCCTGGTTCGATTCCCACCCAGCCCGTCTTGCAAGAGTTGAGCCAAAGCCACTTCTCCTCTGTCGTGACGTCACGGTGTCACGTGATTTCATGGTCACCGCCGCGCCTGAGGAGCTGGGTTGAGCCCTCGTAATATGCTTCGCATAAAAACATTTTTTAAAAGCCGAGACATCTGAGCACCTCGACACAAGCAACACTGACTGCACGTCATACATTACGCGTTGTGCTGTGTCGTCGATATTCCTCACTCACGCTAGTGAATTAGAGATTCACGACCACCTGCACAAAATACATAATGATATTGCATGTGGCATAAACGAAATGAAACCTCAGCCTATAAAAGCGATTTCTCATATCATTGTTCGACCACTCTCTCACATTTTAAACTTAATTCATTGTACCGGAACGCTTCCTGATAAACTAAGGATCGCAAGGGTGGCAGCAATTTCCAAAGGAGGCGACAAAGGCGACCTCGGCAATTACCGGCCGATCTCAGTCTTGCCGATATTCTCAAACGTTTTTGAACATGCTATTTATTCTAGGTTTTCTAAGCGTTTTCAACAAAACAACATAATAACTAAGCAGCAGTATGACTTTCAAAAACAAAAATCTACGGAAGCGAATCTAGTGGAAACAAAAGATAAAATTATTGCCAACTTCGAGCACAAACTGTTCACTTTAGGCCGGTTCCTTGAGTTCCGTAAAGCATTTGACTTGGTAAAGCATGACATATTATTACACAAACTCTTTGAACATGAAATTAGAGGAGTAGCTTTAAGTCTGGTTGAACGCTACCTTAAGATCGCGTTCAATACACTGCCATTAATGACTTCAAATCTAGGATGGGGCATATAACATGCGGCATTCCTCAGGGGTCAATTCTTGGGCCGCTTCTCCTTCTAATTTATGTAAATGATATCGTAAATGTACCACACACGCCACATTTAACGTTATATGCAGACGACACCAGTGCATTCTTTTCCGGCACGGAATTAAAACCATTACATGATCAGGCTAATGATTTGGCTGCAGGAACTGTCAAAATGGCTTAAAACTAATAGTTTAGAAATAAACATTAAAAAAAACAAAGTATGTTATATTTAGACCTCGTAATAAGCCAGCTCCTGACGAGAACTTTCTTTATTTTCGTAATCAAGTAATCGACCGAGTTACATCATACAAATTTCATGGTATACTTTTTAACGAATATCTAGATTGGTCTATGCATACAAATATTGTCCGTGCAAATGTTTCGCGAGTGAGTGGTATTATGTGTAAATTGCGAAGCTTGATTCCAGTGTGGTTAAAGAAACAGCTGTACTACACTTTGGTACACTCACACATTCATTACTGTCTACTTGTGCAGGGTACCACGAGAAAAACTAACATGAAAAGTATACTTGTGCTCCAAAAAAGAGTATTACGTATTATCGAAGGTGAATCATGCCATTCTCACACAGCTCCAATATTTAAAAAGCAACAAATCCTGACAATTGGTAATATACTCAACAAGAAAATAGCTACTCTAATATATAACCAAAGAGCATCGGATCCATCTGGTTTCATAAATAAATACCTTCGGAGAGAACACTGCCACGACTTGCGACATACGTTTTATAAGAAGAAAAAGCTGCGCACAATATACGGCACCCACAAGCTTTATTACTTATTACCAGATTTCTTACACAAACACCCAAATGCATTGTCCATTATCGAAAGAAGCACTACTGTACACGCCCTGAAAAAAACTATGCATACCTACCTATTATCATTTCAGTAGGGACGGACTGTGTAGGCAGATGATCACCTTTGTTGTTCGGAATTGTTGTCATGTTTTCAGTGTTGTTCACTATATCGTCTAGTTTTTGTGTAGCTACTCTTGAAGTCAGTTTTTACATATATTTGTGTATCCTTGCAGTTATGTGTGATTTCCACTTCTGTAACAATTTTTTTTAAAAAACTGAATTGCCGTTTTTTTTAATGTTCCCCTTTTTGTTATTCTCACTGAGTGTTTGTGCCTATGGGTAGCTGACGCTTTGTCAGGCATTTGTTTGCCTTTTCGCCAGCGTCCACTGAAAATCTGTACATGATTGTACGAAAGAAACAAAGTTCAAACAAGGCAAGTAAGTTCAAACGTCCAATAAATACATCCCGTCCGGTGGTGTTTCCTGTGCAGTAGGGTTGGTAATATCAATGAAGGATTCATAGATTATATGTATCCCGCAAAACAATTATACTTTATCGATGTCCATCTTTAATTTAATCGACTTAATCAATTAGGCACGTTCAAATAATCGTTTTCTATAGTTTGACTGCAGTGGCGTGAAAATTTTGAAATCGCTCTTGAACGGCTGAGCACAAGCAGTGGATATGCGGCTGTGGTAGAGCGACTGTTGCCTGTCTGTTGATTTGTTTATTTATTTGAAGATTACTGCCAGCCTCTGATTAGAGGCGTTAAGCAGGAGTGGTTACATACATGACGAACAATACATTGAGGACAAGGTGCGAAGCGTGAGCAAAATGAAGTAGCACTGAAATTGAAAATATGAACAGCGTGTCATTTGCGAAAACGGAGCATTTAGCGCCAACGATGTGAAACCATTCCAGAAGAACATGGAAACTGCTCTTAGCGCTAAGTTGACGAACATTTAAGAGACAGAAAAGCAAAACTAGAAGAAAACATGTATACAACGCGTGGCAAACGATTTAACAACATACATTCTATCACAATGGAGTAGCGTGTGTAAAAATACGTAGCAGTTTGCCAGTCCCGAATGATGCCGAGCTGAGCGCTTCCACTTTCTACCCCCACACCGCACACACCGCCGAAGCCGGAGGCTGCAAATATGCTCGCAATGCAAGGCATAATATAGTAACTAAGTCGTTGATCGTCGTGTCCCAGCATTGGCGCCCGTTTTGAGCACGTCTCTGACGTAGCGATGGTGTTGATGTCGATTCCAATAAATATATAGCATCCGAGCATGTATTCTCGCATGCTGGTCGCGTGGCCATTCAAAGAAGGTATCCGTTTCACCAGAACATCCCAATCAGTTGACATTCCTTCGCTCTGCAAATAAGAGAATGTGGCATAAAAACCTAAATCAGCGATTTGCTTTTCCCAGGTGCATATTGCAATATCTTGCATATTTTAGTAGGATTTTACCTTGCAATTTTGCCATTTTTCTTATTTCTTGTTTACTGCACTGTAGATGGATCCATATAGTTCCACGAATCTAGTTTAATTCTGCTCTGAGTGCCATTTTATAGCATTTACTGGTCATCTTTTCAAAGGGCACTAGCGTCAACAGTGGCGTAGCCAGAAATTTCGATCACGGGGGAGGGGGGAGGCTTACGTTCCAGCTCGGCCTCCTGCTCACAGAATCTTAAGAGTGATCAAATACATGAATAGTAACTGCATTCTCATTTCCAAAGATGCTGCAAATGAATTCTTGAACGCTACGCGCTGTCCAGACAAGTAAAACATGTATTTTCCATAAAAGAATGTACTCGTACGTCCCAAAAATTTTGCCCGAAATAACTGATATCAATGCTTCCATGTTTTTTGTCTGTTTAATAAGAAAATATCACATGAACTTTAGAACTATATCAGCTCGAAACCAGCAAAGCAGTGCACGCCACTGATACGAAAAATGTAAAGGCCATGAAATGATCAAGTGAGGACAAATATGTTAGTGAAACTTTGTCAGTCAAGAACCATGTTTACATTTTTGTACATATGCAACGTCGAGGGAAAATCTCAATGACGCTGTCATTTGTTCCAATCTATTGCGCAGGAGCAGCTGTCACCGGTGGTGCATTGTAATTGCGCCGAAATTATATTCGCAACAAAGAGCACGTAGAGAAAGTAGGATTTCTGCAAAATATACGAGGGCGAATCAAATGAAAGTGAGCCATTGCGAATATATGACAAACGCGGTACTTTAAAAGTAGTCTCCATGAGCATTTAGACATTTGTCCAACTGACTCACGAGCGGCGTGATTCTTTTCTCATACAATACCTTGGGTTGCTACGTTAAAAAAGTCTGTAACTGACTCTCACGTCATCATGTCATCGTCCGACACCAATCTGGTTCCCTTGAGCTGTTTCATCAATTACCCCAAAATGAGGAAGTCGCAAGGCGACAAGTGTGGACTATATGGTGGAGGTTGCAACGTTTCCCACTTGAACGTTGCTAGTTTTGTAGTAACAACGTCAGCGACGTGGGAACGGGCTTTGCCCAGGAGCAAGATGACCCCATTCGTGAATGTTCCACGTGGTTCTTTTGATTGCGACACGCAGCCGACCCGCAGTTTCAGAATATCGGAAACTATTGATAGTCTCTCCAGGTTTAGCAAATCATATCAGTAATGGTCCCTGATGATCGAAAAAAAAGTGAACACCTTTCCTGCGGAAATGACGGCCTTTGCTTTTCCTTTATTGAAATGAATATTTGGAGTGGTTGGCGCCTTTATGGTGGCACCGCCTACTCCTTGTCATTTAGCAAAGGAAACAAGTAGGCGCAAGAATGGAAAATAAGGTCACAAAATATCGCACTCTGTCGAACACCACATGAATAAAAGCTGCACAGTCTAACAGCACATAAATCGCAAAGTGTTGTGCATCAGTTCAGTACACATACGCATATATATGAAGTCAGATATTTTGAATAGCCAAACACACAACACATGTAATTACACTCCAAGCACAGAACACAATCACACATTGAATAAGAATCACGATCACCACTTAAATCAATCTTTAACCCTGAAAAACACGCACATCACTCATTTAGTTTGATCAACTGAAACTTAATATTTACCCAAAATGTTGATTTCCTCGAAAAACTTCTTCAAAACAAGAAGTGCTCTTTTCGGAAGACCCGCATTCATTGGGGGTGGTGAATTCGAATGTTTCCATGGTAAGCTTTGCCGTCGTGTTTCAGTCTCGTAGTAGTGGCACCATGATTCATCCCCGGTCACAAGTACAGACAATAAGTTGTCACCCCTCATTGTGATACCGGATCAGATGAGTCAAGGCAGCGCCGAACTTCTCCGTCTTTTGGCGGTGGTTCAAAATCTTGGGCATCCATTGCGCACACAAGAGCCGATAATAGAGATGTTCATGAATTATGTATTCATGAAATGTGTGAACCAAAGTGTTACTGATGTTCACACGGTCAGCCACTTTATCGATTCTTATCCTACGTTCTTGTCCAATCAGCTCATCAACATTTGCGGTTGCGTTGGGGCTGATTGCACGGTCTTTGGCCCAGTCTTGGATCGTCTTCGCCATTTTTACGTCCTTCTTTGAACCGTTTCCTTTCTATTTCTTTTTGGGAAACACCGTCTTCTGTCCAAAACCTCACGACACCACGTTGTTCAAATCTTGGAGCGTCCATGTGACAAACAACTAAAAGTTTATTTACTGAAGCAGTGTGTCAAGGCACAAGGAAGGTTACACTTTAAAAAAATGTGCAGATCCCACACACTGTGGGAATCGGTGTAAGCGAAGCTTTCCGTGCTGGATGCTTTGATTTACGATATTGGCGGTGATGTCGACGGCTAAAGCTTAATTTCTTCAACGTTTAGGCTAACACGACAGTGGTGAGTTGACGTGAAACGTTATCTTGCGTGCACCACTGCTGTTTGTCTGCGTAGTACACAGAACACACAGGGAGAGGTGTTTGCTGGAGGCTTTGTTGTGCGCCATAGTTCATAACCTCTGAGAGGGTTTAGCGTTGTCATTTCCTCACATGGCACATCGCATTGTAGCAGAAGGATTAAACTGGAATCGGATTATGGAGCTGTACGTGCCAAAACAACACTCGGATTATGAGGGACGCCGTAGTGGCGGTCTCCGGATTAATTTTGACACCGTCATGTTCTTTAACGTGTCCCAAACTTCAAGTACACGCGCGTTTTCTGTTTCGCCCCCGTCAAAATGCGGCTGCCGCGATTGGGATCAAATCCGTGACCTCTAGCAATACTATAGCCGTAAAGCTAACGCAGTGGGCATAGAAGCGTTATTTTGACGGTCGACCGCTTCCGTAGTTTCTGCTGGCCCCTGCGGTGTGCTTAAATTAATGAGGCTCTGCTTCTGCACGCCATGCGTAAGTTGCCCGCTTGACATATTTGCATGGCGTTTATTTTTCAGAAATAGCAGCAACGTACCGTACCGTACCTTGAACTTAATTAAGCTTATTTTGTTTTCCCGCAACCGCTGTCGTATACTTGTGGGGTTTCCTTGCCTTCTCACGTCCCCTCGCCACCACCCTTCTCTTGTATGGGAACTGCCTGTTCTCTTCCCTCTCCTTCCCCTCTCTACAGTTCTGTCTGCATCCCCTCTGGCCTCGCACGTTAGTTGAAAGAGAAGCGGTCCAGTTTCCGCAATGCTTCTGAGGGGCGTCACAGACAATTACAGGTGACAAGAGGCTAACGTGACGAAGGCCAAGGAGCTCCAGAGGGCATCGTGCACATTCGACGCGGTGGGGTGAAAACGAGATTTTCCCGTCGCCTTTCCTCTCTTACTCCCGCTTGTCATCTATATGCACGCTCTGACCCCCCCCGCCCCCCCCCCCCCCGAGGCGGAATGCTCAACAGCAGCGCACAGCAGCAGGAGCGGCAGCAGCAGTGGGAAAGTCGAAGGAAAAGGCAAAGAAAGCTTCCCTTTAAACGGGCAAAGGATCCGCATGGCAGATAAGCAATTTTGTTTTTGTCGGTTTGGAGGGGAGGGCGAGAACTGAAGCCTGCATTCGCGTGTCTCATTATGGTATAGATGTAAGCACAAATCGCATGCGTGCTGTTGACGGTATTCTTTAACTATTTAGATTTTGCCAAAGATCGGATTGCAACCACTTCTCTGACAATGGGTGGCGAAATTACTGCGCGTAGCCTCGATCCTCTCTATTAATATTGTTACGTAAGAAGACGCAAATGAAAAGCTATATACAAGTATATTTACAACGTAATACGCCGCACTTGGCCAAGAGGCAACAGCCTGCGCTAGCCTCCAATCGTTGTCGTCGTCTTCTTACGGTTCGCCTCTTCGCCATCGGTAATACGATTCCGTAGCACTACCCCCGGCGGCAAAAGCGCCGTCCCGGAGCGACTAAAGGCCGGACTTGGAAACAGTGTAGTAGGCCTTCAGCCTACTGACGTGCACGACATCACTAGGTGCCACAGTAGATGACGAGGTTGAGGTCACAGGGGCAATTTCGTACGTCACAGGCGTCACCTGGCGCAGCACGCGGTAGGGCCCTGTGTATCGCGAAAGGAGCTTTTGTGAAAGTCCGACGTGACGAGAGGGCGACCACAAGAGCACGAGCGCACCAGGCGAAAACTGGACGTCACGGTGGCGGGCGTTGTACTGACGCTGCTGAGTGGTTTGCGAGTCCGTCAGTCGAGCACGGGCAAGCTGGCGTGCATGGTCGGCGAGAGCGATGGCGTCGCGCGCATACTCGCTTGTTGAGATCGAAGCAGGAGGAAGTGCCGTGTCAAGGGGCAAGGTCGGTTCGCAACCGTAGAGCAGATAAAAGGGAGAAAATCCGGCGGTGTCGTGCCGGGAAGAATTATAGGTGAATGTGACGTAAGGAAGGGCAATGTCCCAGTCGCGGTGGTCCTTGGAAACGTACTTTGACAGCATATCGGTAAGAGTACGGTTTAACCGCTCTGTCAGGCCATTGGTTTGAGGATGGTATGAGGTAGTCAGCTTGTGTTTGAGTGGAGCAGGAACGTACAATGTCGGCGATAACTTTCGAGAGGAAGTTACGACCACGGTCAGTGAGCAGCTGTCGCGGGGCGCCATGAAGTAAGATAATGTCACGCAAGAGAAAGTCCGCGACGTCGGTGGCGCAACTGGTAGGGAGAGCCCGCGTGATAGCGTATCGGGTGGCGTAATCAGTTGCGACGGCTACCCATTTGTTCCCAGAGGATGACGTGGGAAAGGGACCGAGGAGGTCTAATCCAACACGAAAGAACGGTTCCACAGGGACAGTGATCGGCTGGAGATGACCGGCAGGTAGCACCTGAGGTGTTTTCCGACGCTGGCAGGTATCACAGGCAGCAACATAGTGTCGGACGGAGCGAGCGAGACCAGGCCAATAGAAGCAGCGGCGGACGCGGTCGTACGTGCGGGTTACGCCAAGATGTCCTGCAGTAGGTGCGTCATGCATCTCAAAGAGCACAGTCTGTCGTAGATGTTTTGGCACGACAAGAAGAAGATCAGATCCGTCAGGGAGGAAGTTCCTTCGGTACAGAATGCCGCCCTGGAGGACATATCGGCGAACGGATGCGTCGGTAGGTGTAGAGCGCAGACGCTCGATGAGTACTCGCAGCGATAGGTCTCGGTACTGCTCATCGGCGATGTTAGTGAAGGCAGACACAGAGAAAATGCCGTCGGCGGTACTACTGTCGTCTTCTTACGGCTCGCCTCTTCGCCATCGGTAATACGATGAATAGGAGGGGCATCGCCGGTATTAATGCGATGTTTAACAGTTGTAGTTTGGGCCAAAGGACGATCGTTAAAGTAAAAAATATCGTTGTAGGAAAACAGAACGCGGTAGAGCTCACGAGCGTGCTCGGACGGCATGTCGGGCGCAATCATTTTCTGTAAGTCGGCGATGGTGCAAGTTGTCGACTGAGATGGTAGAGGAGGATCGGCTGAATTGCTGTCTACCTCAATAGATGCTACTGAGTGATCTTCGAATGAGCAAAGCTGGGCCAGAGACATCCCG
Source organism: Dermacentor albipictus (assembly GCF_038994185.2). Lineage (NCBI taxonomy): Eukaryota > Metazoa > Arthropoda > Arachnida > Ixodida > Ixodidae > Dermacentor > Dermacentor albipictus. The sequence goes on from NC_091825.1 coordinate 92,224,935, forward strand.
CGTGGCAGCACTTGTGTCGTCAAGCCAAAATTGACCACTGGCAAGCAGACGCAATTAGCCGTAATAGATAAAACGGTATGAGGTACCGTGATCCCGTGTGTAAGGAGGACGTCTTGTATAGGAGCCGCGATATAGTGACCGTCGGGCACTGGTGGGGATGACACTAGGTCAACGTAAGTCAGTGCCGTAGGTGGCAAGCGAACAAAGTCGACGGAACTGAGGCGACTGGGGTGTCGTTCAGCGGGATCCAGAACAGGCAGGTCAAGGCGGAGAGTACTGGCGGAACAATCAATGAGAGCAGAATGTGCGGAGAGGAAGTCTAAGCCGAGGATGATGTCGTGGGGACAGTGGGCGATGACTGTGAATAGCATGACTGTTGAGCGATCGGCGAAGGAGACGCGGGCGGCAAACGTACCAATTACGGGGGCTGTTCCGCCATCGGCGACACGGACAACAAGCGTCGTGGCGGGCGTGATTATTTTTTTCAGGTGGGTACGAAAGTCCGCGCTCATTACCGACAAATGCGCCCCAGTGTCTATAAGAGCAGATACAGGAACACCGTCGACTTGCACGTCAAGAAGGTTCAGATGAGTGGGCAACATCAGTGGAGGATTTGGCGGCGTAGGGAGCAATGCAGCGTCACCTCGAGGCGCTGCATCATTCAGTTTTCCGGCTGGGAGCGGCGTCCGAAGGGAGTCGGCGAAAAGGAGCGACGGGGCTGGGGAGAGCGAGATTGTCGTCCTTGGGGCGAAGGTGAACGAGAATAGGGGCGGTTCGGCGCAGGAGAGTCCGTGGCGGCATTATCGGAGCGTGCGGCATAAGGACGAGAAGGGCCACCCGAGGGGCGAGAATAGGCAGTATAAGCAGACCGGCTCGGGGAAGTCCAGTGACTTCGACAGTGCCGAGAAATGTGCCCGATGCGACGGCAGTGAAAACAAATGGGCTTGTCGTCAGCAGTGCGCCATTCAGCTGGGTTGCGGAAACGTGGTGGGTAAGACGATGCGGGACGGGGCGGAATCGAAGAAGCCGGATGGGTATCAGGGTGATGGGCCGAGCAGATGGTGTGAAGGCCCATGTTTTCGAACTCCTGGCGGACAACTGCCTGGATCAGGGAAACCGTGACTGCCGGTGCGTTGGTGGGGCTGGAGTCGAAGGCAGCCGGATAGGCGGCCTCAATCTCACGCCGAACGATCTTGGTAATATCGCCGGTGTTGTTGGGACGAGGAGCGTCGGCACAGGAAGAAGTCGCTGGGGTGTTGGGCAAACGGGCAAACTGCTGATCGATACGTCTGCTTTTAGCGAGTTCCAGGCGGCGGCACTCTTTGATAACAGCATCCACCGTCGCGACGTTGTTGAATACGAGCAAGTTGAAGGCGTCATCGGCAATGCCTTTGAGGATGTGGGATACCTTGTCTGACTCAGGCATGTGTGCATCAACTTTGCGGCACAGAGCCAGGACGTCCTGAATGTATGTGACATAGGGCTCTGTGGACGTCTGCACACGGCCGGAAAGCGCCTTCTGCGCGGCAAGTTTGTGACCGTAGGGGTTGCCGAACAAGTCTCGGAGCTTTTGCTTGAACGAATCCCAACTGGTGAGCTCCTCTTCGTGCGTCCGAAACCAAACTCGAGGTGTGCCACCGAGGTAAAAGTCTACGTTGGCGAGCATGATAGTAGGGTCCCACCGGTTATTGCGGCTGACGTGTTCGTACAGGCTGATCCAGTCGTCGACGTCGTCCCCATCTTTGCCCGAGAATATGCCAGGATCACGAGGAGCAGGGAGAGAGATGTAGGTCGTCGAAGTGGCAGGAGGGGTCGGAGGCGGCTGAGTCGAATTGTCATCGCCGGGAGCCATGAAGCTAGGCTCGACGTACCGTCCACTGCGAAGCTCCGTGACGAGGTACAGGGAACGTCCACCTCCACCAGATATGTTACGTAAGAAGACGCAAATGAAAAGCTATATACAAGTATATTTACAACGTAATACGCCGCACTTGGCCAAGAGGCAACAGCCCGCGCTAGCCTCCAATCGTTGTCGTCGTCTTCTTACGGCTCGCCTCTTCGCCATCGGTAATACGATTCCGTAGCACTATAAAACAATGCTCCCATCTTGGCATTCACAACAATAGAAAGTTCCTGCCGTTATGCTACGCTTTATAAAGCATGGCTCTTTAAAAACACAGATGGTTCACTAGGAACAAGAAAATGCGCAAACGCTGCGCTTTTTTTGAGCATACGTTATCATGCATTAAAATACAAGGTTTACCCAAAACCAAGGGAGCTGAGAGATTGAACAGTACACTGTGGTATAGAAGTTATAAACAGGCATAAAGTCTGTTCATAATATGCACGGTTTTCGAAGTTTATGAGCTAAATAATATATGTCTATACATTCGCAAACAAAACAGAAACGCTTCATCTACGGCGAAAGCTCAGTTAAAAAAAGAAGAAAGCGGCACTTTTCGGTTAGCGAGAATTGTCGAGGGATGATGCTAGTATTGTATCAGGTATGTCATACTTAAACATTTTCAGATTTAACACAACACGAGGTCATAGTTATTGCATGTATGTGTAGGAAACAATGGCGCCGCATAAAACTATTTGTAGGAAAGCACTACCTATACTGAACAAATGCCTTTTGAGGAGTCCATTTGGAAATGAGAGGCAATTCACTTGCGAACTTTTCATACAGCTTAGTGTACACTTGCCAAACTTGTGCCCTGAAGAATTCAAGTCGGTGCTGGCATGATTGGCGACACATCCGCCGTGGTAGTTAGTGGCCATGGCACGCGCTGCGCATCAAGAGGTAGCGGGTTCGATTACGACAGCTGCGGCCGCATTCTGAAAGATTCAGAAACTGAGCACGCTCGCGTACTTGGATTTCGGTGGTCATTAAAGGTCCCTTGTGCACATTTTGGGCGACCGTCACAACGTCAAGAGGCAACCGGTCGCGACAGCGCTAGCTCGTATAGAAGACAGGCCACTGTCTGAAGAGATCATTTTAGAACACCGGCCTCGCAAGCTGTCTCAGCATATGGCCGTGAATGCATTCTTGCAGTTCTTACGGGGAACAAATCTGCACGAGTGACTCCATAGCACCGACAAGTGATGACTATGATCTCGTTGACTTCCCTGCTCTTTCTTTCATTTATCTTCCTCTCTCCCTCTGCCTCACTTTTTGAGAACAGAATTTCGACGATCTTGTGGTAGACTATACACATATATATATATATATATATATATATATATATATATATATATATATATATATATATATATATATATATATATATATATATATATATATATATATATATATATACACGCGCAGAACATCTCCGCGACTAGTGGTCCCAGAGACACACACCCAGAAGCACATTTCGACCTATATTTAAAGGCTGCGCAATCTCCTGAATCAGCTCATATTAAGAGCTAGAAACATACCCGATAAGGAAAAGGGGTGGTAATTACTAGCTAATAAAGCCTTTATCTTTAAAATCTTGTCGTCTCTCTTCTAAATTGCACATATCCAGGCACAAATTCAAGGGACTTGGATGTAAACAGAGAGGCATTCAGATCAGGGTAAGGTTGGATACTGTAAATCAGCGCCGGAAATGATGCCAACACGAAAAGGACGCAGGACGTGCGCCGTAGTATGCGAACACAGTCCTTCGTATCCTTCCTTGTGTTGTCGTCTTTGTTCACGCAGATCCACAAACACGACAATGGAGGACTGCATAGACATGCGTCAGTGGTTGCAACATATCACTGTTTTTACTATCCAAAAAGTATGCAAAGCCTAGCGATATTCTAGTGGAGTGAAGCCGGGCACTCACCACTTGCCCTCATCAATTCTGCAACGTTCGTATAGAAGTTGCGTTGCAGTGACCGTAGTTGATACCACGACGAAGTGCAGAGGATTGCACCGCTGCTACCAATGTTATGACGCCGGCTTTTCATTTATCGTTATTTGCAGTCCGGAGTTGCCTAAATGGTTGTGGTCCCAGCTTGACTGCCATAGGCATCAAACCAGGCGACTAGACAGTTTAATGGCGACATTGCGTTGTAAAACATGAGCGATTTACATAGAACGTGGGTAACGATTGAGAAGAGGAGAGAAAAGCTACATGGTGGGACTCACTATAGGAAGCCCCGATATTACAAAATATGCAGTCACGCGCGTTCGAGCGGTCGAGATTCTTCGCCTAGATAGGGTCGGTCTTCCCTCTGCTTGGCCGCCCAGTCACGTGGTACCCCTAACTGTCTTTAGATTGGACGTCAAGTTATTGCTCCAAGTTTGCGCACTTTCTGTGTAGAATGGGTCCCTTGCCACAGGTGCAAATAAATTTTTCATGGTGGCGCTGCGAGCAGCCGTCCCGATCAGACGCACGTTCGCATCGCTCCGACGTTTTTGAAACTTCGGGCCCCGAAGCTTTTCGGCTAGGCTCTCAAAGATGGATGAGCCGCCACCTTCATGTTCCTCGGCACCCCAGGACAACGTTTCGAACCTTTCCACAACGACGACTGGCCCAGAAAGCCTGTTGGAATCATCGGACACACCCGCCGCCGGTGCCAACATGGCTTGCGGGCAGCTGCTGCAAGACGCCACGGCAGCATCGCTTCAAAGCGGTGGCACAGATAACGCGACGGAATCTTCCGAACTGCTTGACGCCGATACAAGCATGACGGATGCGGATGACGAATCCAGCCAAGTGGTTGCGACGATACCTGTCTCCGATCTCTTTTCTGTTCTTTCCACGGAAAACGCGCCTGGAAAGAGCCGTTCTCAGGTAGAATCTTGCAGTTTTCGATCTGCGAAATTTGCCAAGAAATCAAGGGGGCCGTTCGGTGCTCCCCAGATAGCTCAACAAAACGAACGCCTCGCGAGCAAACAGCACGGTGGGAAACTTAGCAGATCCAACGGACCTAAAAACGCCCGCAACCAGTGGCGTAGCAACAGGGGGGGCCGGGGGGCCGTGGGCCCCGGGTGCACGGGGCCAGTAGGGGGGGGGGGGGTGTCATGTACGTCTGAAGACACCCGAAAATTGACGATATCCTCGCCTTCCTCGACAACACCCGGGGGGGGGGGGGGGGTGACAGAAGAGCTAAGGGCCCCAGGTGCCAGACGACCTATAGCTACGCCACTGCCCACAACGCGAATGCGCTTTTCACAGAGCAGGGCTGTGCGTCAGTTTCCACGGCCACTTTGTCAGGCAGACTAGGTCACTTTGCTGATAATGAGCATACTGTATAGGATGAGTGGCAATATATGTGGCGAAAGAACAAAACTGCATCCGCCGATCCAATCAGTGTTAAACACACTGTGATAATTAAACTTGCCTCGCCTGGACTACTAGGCACTTTGCCAGCACACTGGCTGCACGGAGCCATTGCCGATGAGCTACATACAATTCATTTTCACTCAGGCTTTCTAGTACACCCTCTTGAACAAAGCAGTCACTTTACAGTTGACGTTTCGCACACCCATGCTAGGGACCGTCTTCTCGGACTTCAGTCTCATAATATCTGGAAGGGAAACACCAATACAGGCTCTTGAAACCATTCGCATCGAGGAAGAAATTCAACAAGAGGGGACACTCGACAAAAACTGGCAACAGGAAACACGTCACGCCTAGTGTCAACTCCATCCGTTAGTTGACGCGAGCATCAGAAAAAAAGAAAGTGAAATGAACTTACAGACAACGTTTTATTTTTTTATTCTTCCCCACTAAAACTAAAAAGCGTTTTGCGCGTAAATGAACTTAAACTTCGCGAATTATTTTTCTTGCGTTGCCTAGCAACAAGCTGGCGGGACGCTACACGCACGTGCATACGTCATGCGCCAGACATGCCACAGGAGCGATTGAGGCCGGCTGTGCATGTGAAGCTCGCGTGCTCGGCGATCCGTCTGTTTCGGATGCAGCCCGTTTTTTGCGCTCCCGGCGTTCTCTTGTGTTCCGTCTGCATTTCGACACGGTACCGCTGCACTATTGGACTACAGCAAGGTGAGGAATTTTGTTTGACAGTCTGCGACGCACTTCAAGCTCATTTAGGCTTACTGCACAAAACTGAACCTATACGATGCAGTTATCGAAAAAGAGCTCCGCCGTCCAAGCCTAGTTAATGTGAGTTAACTACTCGTACTAGGAGATGCTTGCGACGCTTTCTATGAGCCCAAGCATTAATATAACTTATTTCGCTAATTTTTGGGCACGCTCGCCGCACCTGGCTGTGTGACGAAAAGCACCTCGGCCGTGTGACGCAGTTTCGCCTGTACTGAATCTTACTGGGACAAGTTTTGACGCTTTCTCTGAGCCCAGACATTATTGTAACTAATTTCGCCACTTATTGGGGTGCTTTTCAAGCACAGTGGCCGCGCTCGGCGTGGTGGCGCAATTAGCGAAAAGTAGCTCGGGCTATGTGCCGCAGTTTCGTGTGTACTGAATCTTACTGGGAGAAGTTCGCGAAGCATTGTCTGACCCCAAATTTATTGTAATTCATTTCGTAACGTTTTGGGATACTTTTTAGGCATGCTCGCCGTGCCTGGGGTTATGAAGCTGCTAGAAAAAACAAAACAAAAAACAAGCCGGCCGTGGTGAGTTAGTTTTGCTTGTACCTAATTTTAGCGGGACAAGTTTGTGACGATTTTTAGGGCCCTGCAACAACATATACCTTATTTCGGTACTCACGCTTGTCGAAAACGCGACGAGCGATTGCCGAGAGTGATAAAACGGGAGTGTGGTGCTTGCGCCGGCAGGACGCGTAAAAGATAAAAAGGAGGAGCTCAAGAACTTGGCATTTCTGTCTTCTGAGAGACTGAAAACAGGCTTGCACCCCCGAATCTCTCTTGAGTGCGACTAGAAGGCATTCTGTGAGCGTGTAACGTGGTCTGGCTGAGAGCCTGTGTTGTAGCCACCTCAGTGTACCTGGCGTACCATCGCGACGACTGAGGCCAAGTAGTTTTGGGAACGCGCAGTCACCCGTGTATTTGTTCTGCTCTTAAAGTGCAGGAAATAATGCACGGGAAGGGAGCGATGCTTGAAAATCGGAAGTTTTCTGCAGATTTATGGGGTTGTTTGGGAGGAGTCTATTTGCTACGAAATGTATTTAAAAGTGAATTTATCTGTAATGCCGCTCATTCACCACTTACCCACGTTTCGTCTCTACACGCAATATTTCTGTTAGGTCAATATACCAAATTGATACATGCTTTTAATTTACTTTTTTCAGCTGATGGCATCCGGTGGAGCGCTTCGTACGGCAACGACTCTGCTGCTTATACCTGGTGCCACAACTTTGGATGAATGCACAAGAAGCCTGGGACGACCATTCATATAGAGCAAAATAAACATTTCATCATTTCAGAAGACGTTTTGCGTTTTCTTTATGAAATTGCACGTGACACAGATTTGGGGGAGGCTCGTAAAGATCGTTCGCAATCATTTTTACTAAATAATAAAACTATTCCGCGCCAAGGACGAACGTGGTTCAACAGTAGAAGTGCAAAAAAAAATTCAGCGCCTATCAGCGGAGAAGGCGAGGCGTGTACCAACTGGCGTTCAAAACGCACGCGCCCAAAAGCGAAACCGGAAGGTGTTAATACCATCCGCTTGGTGCGCTACAGTGAATTCGGTCGCTGGGCTCTATGGGAGTGTCCGATCTTGGTGAAATTTTTCTCTATGCAATACGCCCGGGCCAGATTCGAGGTGTATGTGTGCCAATGGGCTTACAAGCGAACAGCTTATGGCCAGCCTCAAGTGCTACTCGTGCAGGATAGTGAGTGCCAGGCCCATGGGTAAGAACGGAGCAGCTCTTGCCACGTTTGACAGCTCTAAACTGCCACGCGAAATCCACCTATACAGCATTCTCCTACGGGTAATATCTTACCACCCTAAAGCTGCCACATGTGAGACATGTCACAAAATCGGGCACCAAAAAAATTCGTGCCCGGCAGTCGACCAACGCCGATGCTCGGTCTGCGGTCGCCCTGCACATGGAAACCTCGAGATCTGTCCGGCAGAGCAACTATGCCGCAACTGTGGAGGTCAAAATGTAGCCACAGACCCGAAGTGCCCTGCTCGGCAACTCGCTACGAAAACCCTTAGGAATGGCATTCTGCGTCGTATCCGACTGTCCCGACGAAAGGAGCGTCAGCAACAAGCCGAGCTTCGTCGAGGCAACCAAATGTTTACGCAGACAGCGCAAAAGAGCCCTGCCAGTACACAGCCATCACCCTCGGAGCAATATGTGTTTGCTCCCAAGGACTTCCCTCCGATACATTACCAGCCACTGTCGAGGACAACAGATAGTAGGTGTAAGCCTAAGGGGCCAGACCTTCGCAAACATCCCACTTAACCTGAGAACGTTCGTCAAACGAATGCCACTACTTCATACTGACCGCCCACGCACTGTACGCTTAGACAATGACCAGCTTAGGCAAATATTCGAAGTAGTTACCACCGAGGTTATCAAGCGCATGCTTCCACCCTTTGGTAGGCCGCAGATTTCTCCAAGGCAAAAGATCGGACTTGGGCACTCATCAGCTTCAATTTCGCGGACATCCTAGTTTAACAATGACGGGTACTAGTGAGAAACCTCATGATATTTTTGCTCCGGATTGTACTGTTTGGTTCTTACAATGAAACTGCCGGAAAATCCGGCGTAAACGAGCAAAACTTCAGAGGAGACTGTCCATCACACCCACGCTTCCGATAGTTATGTTACTTCAGCAGACTACTACTAATAGTCCTAATCTAATAGGGTACAAACTTTATTGCACCCCTTCCACTGAACACGGACGTCCTGGGCCAGGTTGGCGAAGGGCGCCTCCAGTAGCCAATGGGCAAAGCATGCGTTCTTGTCCTCTCACGCGCGGCCCACACAGAGCTTGATACTTCCGCGTGGTGCACGCAGACGCAGGAGGTAGCGAGAGTGCGCCTCACTCTAAACTGTAACCAACAAGCATTGGTGTTTTCGGTTTATGCTAGATAGTTCGGCACTACGACATATCGAGCGGGTATATCTTTTGTGGCACATTACATAAGGATATATCCACAGGATGGCGTTATAGTTGGGGGCGATTTCAACGTCATGGAAACATGCTGGGGCTATTACCGGTCAGATGTTCGTGGAAGACACCTTTGGCAGCACATTGCCAAAGCCAAGTTAACCATTCAAACGACGAACTAACGTTACCCACTCGCCTTGGCCAACATGGAGGCCAGCAAGATACTTCTCCAGACCTGACACTAGTTTCTCATCCCAAAGAAATTGTATGGACGCGGGCTTAAGATGTCATGGGCAGCGACCATTACCCAGTGGTGGTGTCATGGGCCCCTCGAGGGCGGCAATCTAGGGAACTTCAACAACGCAATCGCGTAGAGGAGCACGTCTCATGGGATGATTTCCGGCAAGCGCTTGGTGAGGATCACTTTTCCACCCATTTAGATCAGATCATTAGTCAAATTAACGATGCTAAGAAGACAACTACAACAATGCTTTCAGTTAAATTCGATGCCCCGAAGCCCCACTCTCATCTTTTGAGCCTGTGGAACCGTAGGCTTCGTGCTCTCAAGACAAATATCGTTGATCTGGTCGCACAGCTCGTCGTAGGCGCGTGATTTCTAGCATTGCTCAGGAGATTGAGCGGTATATATATACTATGTAACTAAGTCTAAGAGATTGGCAGCTGATGTGCCACTCGCTTAATGGCACAGGTAACTTATCGAAGGCAGGGGGCATATTTTGCGCTATCCTCGGACGCAAGCGACAAAATTCACCCTCCGAAAGCATAGGTTTGAAACTGAACGTCTCCCCGACTGAGCTAGCTATTCAAGCGGGGAAGGTCTTTTTTCCCCAACCTGAAAATGTGGGTGCCTTGCCTGCAGACGCCTCATCAGAGAAATCCCACGAATTCGACGTCCCCTTCACGTTTGATGAACTAGAGGAAGCACTGTATTACTCCAACCACAAAAGCGCCTGTAGGGATCGGATGGAGTACGTTATTCCACGCTTTTGAGCCTTCCCAAATCGTATAAAATGGCCCTGTTGAAAGCGATCAACGAACATTGGATCAACGGTAATCTTCCCCCTGCTTGGAAGAAATCAGTGGTGGTACCAATTTCTAATTCCGGCAGGCCAAGTCGGACATTACAAGACCTCAGGCGAATTTCCTTATCGTCAAACGCTTGTAAGGTGATGGAACGCATGACATTTCATAGACTTGAATGGCACTTATACAAACATAACATCATGTCCCCTATGCAAGCAGGATTTCGCCAAGGGCTCTGCGCGCAAGATATTCTCAGAAGGCTTCATAAGGACCTTCTCGTATACTCTACCGGCGCACAGCTCCGGGTAGTGGTTGGAGTCGACGTCAAAAAGGCACTTGCTTCCGTGCCCCACACTACCATACTTCACCGACTTCAGGCAGTGGGGATAGGTGGGAACCTGTACCGCTTCGTGAAAGCATTTCTTGGGGACAGAACATTCGCGGTGATTGTTGGGGATACGCTCGGTGAATAGCAACATAATGAAATCGGAGTCCCTCAAGGTCCTGTCATATCTCCCGCTCTTTTTAACATTGCCATGTCAGGCCTCCCACCAAAGCTGACATCGATACTCGGTCTTAATTATGCCGTGTATTCGGTCTAAATAACATTGCGGACCAATTCAGGATCCCCTTGGGAGAAAGAACTGGCCCTGCAGGCAGGCCTAAACGCCGTCCACGACTACATTAAGCAGTGTGCTATGCAAACCTCACCGCAGAAAACCGGGTACGTGGCTGTCATTAATGGACCGCTGCTGCAGGCCGAGGCCGAACGCAACCTTATCTCCCTTCGTTTAGGGGACTCTGTCATTAGCCGGAAACAAACAATCAGCATACTAGGCATGCTAATTGGCGAGGATGGAGGAGCCAAAAGCTGGCTTGGTGGCACAGTTCTTAGTTGCCATCAGGCCTTACACCTTATGCGCCGCGTCTCTGCGCATGGGTGGGGAATTACAGAAGTTGGACTCCGTCAAATAGCCCCAGCTCTCGTCACATCAAAAATACTATACGCATATCCTTACATGGGACTTAACGCGACCCAAAGCCTTCAGCTTGAGCGCTTCAACCGCAACGCGATGCGCCTGGTTACCGGCCTACCACAGTACTGCGCTAGTGCCGACCTAAACGCATGTAGCAAAATCAATGCCCTGCAGGATCTGGCCGAGCAGCAATTGCACGCCCAGCGTGACCGTCTGTCCAAAACGGCAGCTGGCCGTCAGATCCTGCGGACATTAGGCTACAATGTCGATAGTGTAGGGCCGCTCTCATCTCCTGCCCCACCATGGGAACTTATCGATCTTATAGAAGGTATGCCACTACCAAAAAACATGAGTTCCGTTAATTCACAAAGGCGTAAAGCTGCCGTGAACACCACGCGAAGATGTCATGCGAGCTAGCCTCAGATTGGGCCATCCAACTTTACAAAGACGCCGCTCAGTCTCCAAATGGTGCCGGCGTATCTTGTCATGATTCCGAGTCAGATATCACTGCAGTGCAACGGCTTCCCGAGGAACCACATGCCTCGTACAACGCATGGAAATTTGGAGAAAATGAGTATTCAGCAAGTATATTAAAAGCTTACAAATCACGTATACAAACCTAAAATTTTCTATGCATGTCCTCCACAGTATGGCTCCCATGTGCTCCAAATGAAAAATCGCTGCCGTCTTTTTTCCTCTCATGGCAGCGGAGAAACTTCGTCGGCGTGTCCCTTAACGCCACTAAGCAGGCCGTTTCAGAGGCCCTATAGCACATACTAAGTACACCATACATTTCGAAACTTGCCTTCCACCACCCCTGACACTTTCCACAATATATAGACATTGTGAGAAAATGAGACGCACCGCGGGGGATCACACAGGAAGTATGCGTACACGTAACACAAACCGGTTCCGGAAACTATGCCCGACTTCCGCTCAGTACGTTTCCCCGGCAATCAAAGCATCTGTCCCACGTGCCGTCCTATGTGTGTAATTCGACCGCGGCAGCACAGAACGACTATGCGGCAGTCGCAGAGTACGTAATTTTGATGTCGCGCCCACAAGGACTGTGCAGGGACAACGTAGAGTTGATGTCTGCTGTGCGTCGGCTGTTGCTGATCACCTCAGGGAAGGTGGAAATGAGCCCAACGGTAAGTAACATTCACTTGAAATGGAACATAACATCAAATTGCGCGTGGCATTCAAGGCTGGTAAACTAAACAGCTGGTCTAGGTGCATCTCAAGGCAGGAGAAATAAGCGCAGGCAAAATATCGGAGCATTTTAAACCGCATTTTTGCCCACTTGATCCATGCTCCGGCCGCATGCAATGTGGTCGTGATTCCGGAAAACTTCCGGTCATGCATTTTATACAGTCAAGTTACCCAACGAAAAAGTGTTGTCGCATAGTATAATACGAGCACGTGTTGTTGATGAAGCGTATGCTCAGATATAAATAATGTGTTTCATGCGTCGAGCTCGCGTATGCAGCTTTCTTGTTATATATAACAGCACAGTTCACTTGTCAAACATTCTAATTATGCAGCACAACTCATGCCGGCTGGAGAGGTGTACATTTATAGGATATTGTAAATTGTGCTGCTTAGAGGAATTTACCGGCAACGATAGCCTTTCGCAAAATATGTAAACACAAAAACGGTCTACAGGGGTCACGTATTAGCCTCTGTAAAGATCCCACTGCTTTATACACCTACACACGCGTACTGTCGTGTATATCGCAATGCGCAGATTATATTGACCCTCTTTAGAAAAAGCATGGCGAGCTTCGTGCGATCCCAAGTGGTTTTTATTTTTTTACTTACTTTATTTTTAACATGCCTGGTTGCCTTTAATTCTGCCCGCAAGGTTTTATTCTTGTTTTCTGCTTTCTGGACATGAAGGTGCTACCGATAGCGACGCCGACGCTACGACCACTGATGAACACATTGGATCTTCAATAAGTGGTAAGTTGTTCTGCGCTCAAAAAGTCTGTACAGAACTACTTTCTACGGCGAGCTCTGTTAAGCTTTTCTTTCACGGAAAGTCCGCACATTGTACCGTTCTCCTTTCACTATAAAACCGTCACCACCCGGCGCGCCCGCTATCCCTCTTTGTTACAAGAATAAGAAACAGAAAGGGTCCGTCTCCTCCACCACGGCTTTGCAAGTCCTTTATTTATTTTTCTGTGGCTTTGAGGAAAAAATATTAAGATTAGGTGTGTTTATTTCTCTGAGGCGCTTGAGAGGCCCAATCATGTTCTAAAGCATTACGGTTGTTATGCTTGCTCCTTGACCTTTTCAAGTGCTAGTTCAAACACCGGAAACAATGTGCAAGAATTTCAGAACACACTCAAGAGCTGTTCAATTTAGGAGCAGGCATTCCCCAGTGGAGCACTTGGAGCTATAGTTCAGTGCGTTAACACATATATGAACAATGTATTCAAAGTATGTGCAGCCATATATTTTAGGGGCAGGAGCCTTTGTCAAGACGCTAGAAAAACGTTTTTTTCCGTTGTCGTCGCACTTGTACTATTTGTTTTGTAAAGAATGCTCAATTCATGATGGGTAAAAATATAGGAGGCAATGACTCACTAAACAACATTTAAAGATCATGCCTGAACAATTTACGTGTGCTGTCACGCCTGCCTTTATGGTTTATTTACAATAGTGCTTTTGAACTATATCGAACACAGGTTCAGCTGCATCCATTGGTGTACCTGCTAAGTGGTGGCCAGTTAAGAAAGGCTGCTGCACGTGGTAAGTATGCTTGCAATACAATGACAATTGGTTCTAATGGAAGCAGAGAGCGGGGCAGAGCTTACGGTTGTTTTCCTGAAGAGACCCTTTGTTTATTATGTTACGTTTATAAATTTACACCCAAAAAAGCTCCTTAGCTTCGAAAAACACCTTTACGAGGTCGCAAACGATATGTAAACTGTGTGAATATTTTTCCATCGGCTAATTGCTGTAGGGGGATACCCACCATCATTCGTTGTCGTCATCATCATCATCAGCCTGCTTACGCCCACTGCAGGGCATAGGCCTCTCCCATACTTCTCCAACAACCCCGGTCATGTACTAATTGTGGCCATGTTGGTCCTGCAAACTTCTTAATCTCATCTGCCCACCTAACTTTCTGCCGCCCCCTCCTACGCTTCCCTTCCCTTGGAATCCAGTCCGTAACCCTTAATGACCACCGGTTATTTTCCCTCCTCATTACATGTCCTACCCATGCCCATTTCTTTCTCTTGATTTCAACTAAGATGTCATTAACTCGCGTTTGTTCCCTCACCCAATCTGCTCTTTTCTGATCGCTTAACGCTACACCAATCATTCTTCTTTCCATAGCTCGTTGCACTGTACTCAATTTAAGTAGAACCCTTTTTGTAAGCCTCCAGGTTTCTGCCCCGTAGGTGAGTACTGGTAAGACACAGCTGCTATACACTTGTATCTTGAGGGATAATGGCAACCTGCTGTTCATGATCTGAGAATGCCTGCAAAACGCACCCCAGCCCATTCTTATTCTTCTGATTATTTCCGTCTCATGATCTGGATCCGCCGTCACTTCCTGCCCTAAGTAGATGTATTCGCTTACCACTTCCAGTGCCTCGCTACGTATCGTAAACTGGTGTTCTCTTCCGAGACTGTTAACATTAGTTTAGTTTTCTGCAGATTAATTTTTAGACCCACCCTTCTGCTTTGCATGTCCAGGGAAGTGAGCATGCATTGCAATAGGTCTCCTGAGTTACTAAGCAAGGCAATATCATCAGCGAATCGCAAGTTACTAAGGTGTTCTCCATTAACTTTTATCCCCAATTCTTCCCAATCCAGGTCTCTGAATACCTCCTGTAAACACGCTGTGAACAGCATTGGAGAGATCGTATCTCCCTGCCTGACGCCTTTCTTTATTGGGATTTTGTTGCTTTCTTTATGGAGGACTACGGTGGCTGTAGAGCCGCTATAGATATCTTTCAGTATTTTTACATACGGCTCGTCTACACCCTGATTCCGTAATGCCTCAATGACTGCTGAGGTTTCGACAGAATCCTCAGCAGTCCTGGAGGCATTACGTTGTATACAGCTACAAAGCAAGTGTGGATACGGCAAAAGTCGATCCTGGTTCGGAATAAGCAGTGTTCTGCTCAGAATAGGCTGCCCCATTAACCAAAGGCTAACCTTTATTTATTCTCGAAAACACAATTTTGTCCCCCAGTTAAATTAAATTATGGGGTTTTACGTGCCAAAACCACTTTCTGTTTATGAGGCACGCCGTAGAGGAGGACTCCAGAAATTTCGACCACCCGGGGTTCTTTAATATGCACCTAAACCTAAGTACACGGGTGTTTTCGCAGTTTGCCACCATTGAAATGCGGCCGCCGTGGCCGGGATTCGATCCCGCGACCTTGTGCTCAGCAGCATAGTCACTGAGAAACCACGGCGGGTAATGTTTTCCCCAACAAAGCCAGTCTGTGGTATCGCCACTGATGATTCTGTATAAGTGAAATGCTTTGTGCACGTAAATGGCAGCCGAGAACAGTATGTAGCTAATCTGGTTTAAGACAAACATATAGAAAATTTTTCAATATGATGAACAGTTGAAACTTGTACTTGGTTTAGAGTGATTCAGTTTGCTCCTGTTAGAACAATATTCTCTAAACTGGATCCGAAACTTTTTGCATGTTCATATATTAGGACATTGCGGTATGTAGTGTATCTTGTGTTACATTTATATGGATGCTTTAACAGACACACATATACACAATATTCCTGCGTTGCTTTTTTCCCTTAGGTGCAACTCAAACTTCATTGCTGAAGCAAGCATGCCTTTTTCCTTAACAAGGTTAGTGCTGGGCACAGCAAATGAAATGGTTATGAATGATGACAACCTATTTTGCTCTTGTACATTTCAGCTCCGGAATTCGAGTGGACAAGCGGGGAGACAAAGCTGCTGCTTGATTTGTATGGCACTTATTTTCCTCAAGTGCGCCCTTTAAAAAATTTCAGAAACAAGAAAGCCATCTTTGAGAAGATTGCAGTAGAGCTGCAACGCAGAATTGGTACGGACAAGAGCGGAGAGCAGTGCTACACGAGATACAAGAAAGTGCTAAAGAGGAAAAATGTAGAAGCTGTCGAAAACAACACATCTGGCACTTCTCCACCTGATGTCCCCTATGAAGATGAGCTGGATAAGATCAGGTGCCTCGACGACAGCCTGGAAACAGAGGTAGTGAGGGATGCGAGCGGTGTGGTGTCAAGAAAGACATACCCACAATCGCCAGCATCAGAGTCCGTCTGCCGTGGCATGTCTAGCCCTGCAAGTGCAACTAGTAGTACCACAGAGACTCCAACTTGTTCGCTTGAGCAGGATAGCAGCAGCCAAGAGACGATGGCAGAAAAAATCGCCCAACTACAGTCCGGATGCTACAAATGGCTTCATTTTTGGAGAACGTAGTAAAATTGAAGAGCGCAGGGCGAAGCAAAAAAGTAGAGAGAGACATAAAAAAAGAAGAAAGGCGACTTGAAAAGATGCAGAGGCGGGACCAAATGCATGCAGAAAAGATGAGCCTTCTGCGTGACGCTTTCGGTTTAGACCATAATGATTAAAGTGTAATAAAAAATGTTTAATGCAAAGATGGTGCTCCTTGACATTACTAAGAATATTGGATGCATTCTTTAAAGAAAATAAAGCAATCACACTTTGACAATGCATAACATTGCAGATGCATGTACACAACACCGCTTTCCCCCCCTCTAAACATTGTATTCACAATGTAAAGAAAAATGTTGTAGAAAGATTGTCTTGTAACATTCTGTTAATGTGACTTTGCTTTTGCGAGGTGCTTTTGTGAGGTGCTTTTGCTTTATGTAATTACGCTCCATAAATAGCAGCTGCAAAAGTGTTCTTTCTTAATAGAATGCAAACTTTATTCCTCTTTTGCGCAGTACAAAGCAGTACAGGGAAGAGGGGACACTGGGCAAAAAGCTGCTAAAGGCAGCTGAGGGAGCGCCCAGTGCCCCAGGTACACATAAAAACCAATGGGTTAGTATATACAAGATTTGCATGCAACATTTCTCAATGGAAAATCAATATATGGTGCATTCATACACTACAAAACAAGAATAAACTGAATGCATAATGTCAACCTAAACAATTTTATTTCATTTCATTCATTTCATTTATTAATACTGTTAGCCCATTTTTGGGCCGTTACAGGGTGGAAAATATTTGTTGCAATGCAGTAAATGCATTGGCAATCACAGCCTTGCAGACATGCAAATACAAAATAAATTAATTGCGCACAACCTGCGGTTCACAACAAAGTGCAAGTGCGAATTATTATATTTTACAATATAATAATTCATGCCTATTTACAATGCAGGAGGAGTGGTTCAAAATCCAAAAGCATAAATGACAGCTTATTTCAGGATGTATCTTCTAAAGATGCATTATTTTCAGCAAATATGTTGAGATAATGAGGCACATTGTATGATATAGATTGTTTGCGATATAAGGTGCGGCAGAAAGGTAGACGCCAAGGCCAGTGATCTCGTACTTTGTACGGGGGGGTGTACTGATGGTGGTTAAACTCTGTTGGTATAGGTTCATTACCTTATTATGATTGCAGTTTTGTACATACTCATGGTACATGGGTGTTCTTGCATTTCGCCCGCATTGAAATCCCGGCCGCCATGGCCGGGATTCAATACCGCGACCTCGTGCTCAGCAGCCCAACACCATAGCGGCCACGCAACCGCGGCGGGTGGCACAAATGGTAAGAGTAGAGAAGGTAAAGTTTATTACATAAGAATACAGGGTGGTAACAAGCAGGAAAAATGTCTGGAAATCCAAACGCACCTGAATGACGAAGCGATTAGCGCGTACGGCTTCACTGAGGCGCACCTACGAGGTCCGGAGCAGCCGCCTGTTACCGGCAGTTTTCTATGGAAGCGTGCAACAGAATGCGAGGGTCAAGCAAAGGCGGTGGCTTAGGCATGCTAATTAGGTGAAATTTGAATTGGAAAAGGGTAAAAGAAGCAAGTAATGAGCATTTGTGGATTAGCGGCATATGATACAAGCCCAAAAAGATCGGGCTTGTAGTTGCTTACCTATGGACAGGTAGCGATAGCACATACAAAAATAAGGGATTGATTGGTTGCATTAGAAGCGATATTATTGCGCTTAAGAAATCGGGCCAGGTTATATTAGTGGGGGATATGAACACGCAAATGGATGATTTGGACGGATATACTGATTACAATGGTCCTGTATAGCTGGATTCGTGTGATAAACAAAACCTTACAGCCGTTAATAGGGAGAATAATTGCCCTTGACAGGTAACGTGGCAACGCGGAAGAGGCAGTCATGCATTTATTACGCCTTAGTACCAGAAATGGTCTACAAACAACTAGAACAAGTGATAATACACGAATGTGAAGAAAAAAAAACAGCCTAAATAGCGAGTGATCATAAACGTTTCCCATTAAAGTTTGAGAGAGATACTAACACAAAACACGAACCAGTATAGTATCGGAATTGCTAAAAATATAATGAAGACCAAGTAACAGAGATTGCAAAAAGCATACAGAAGAAAATTGAGGCTTTTCCTCCAGCATGCGGGAATATAAAGAACTGGTAGACGTTATGCGGAAGTAAATTAGACAGACAGGTCAAAACAATTGTTGTTTTGGAAAGACGAAACCACGTAAGTAGTGGAACAAGGAAATAGTACAAGCTATTGAAGAGCGTGTATGGATCATTAAGAAGCCGAAAGTGTTGGGATTACACGACCTAGAGGTTCTGCTTTGGTGGAACAAATACCGAGAAAAGGGCGGCTATTGAGCTCGTGCAAGAGAAAATATAATGAGCAAGTGAACCGTTGGGTGCATAACATTCGCAAAAGAGACAAATGAAAATTATAAGGGAAAAGCTACACGATAACACAAAGTCCCCTGCTATTTGAGGCTCCAGCTGGTTGTGCAAAGGCCTATCGGAGCAAATATTTGGAACAAGTGGAGGCATCTGTAGAGCAGCGAAAATTCGGAGACCACTCAGCACATAATAATGCCTTGCGAAGGGATTCAGCCAGTGAGAACCGTAGGTCACGTGACCTTCCAGAAGCGCGAGTGTTTTAAGCGGAAGGAAGCATTAACCGGTCAGCAGTCGAGTTAAGGAGGAGTTGTTTGACGTATATTGGTGGAAAAATGGCAGGGAAGAGTTTGATAAGGCCGGATCTCTTACATTCATAGCTAGCGGTGCAATGTAAATCCTAAAGAAGGAACATCGAAAATATACATGTTCATTTGGTATATTTCTTAGGAACGAACCGCTTTTCAACCCGAAATTAGTCAGAGCTTTTAGCTGAAACAGACGCTCCGAAAATAATTTGGCCATGTATTTTTTAGCACATGATTTACAGCCCTTGTAATCATGGGCTCTCTTGAAGCTCTAGCGTCATTGTTATGTTTTCTTGCAATATGTGTTTAACAAAACTCACTGGCCATAGCTCACACCACTAACTAGTCAGTGTCATTATTTTAGTACCTGTATATAATACGCTATCTACAGCGACAGGTGTTACGCCCTTTTACAGTCATGTCGTGTCATGAAGAATTCATTGTTCACGCTATCCGCAATTCATCGATAACATTTCCATTTGTCATGGCACTCTTTGGCCACACCTGGCTCTTGCGCCGTAAAACACCACACATTACAAAAAAAAAAGATTAAGGAGATGTACACATAAATGGTAGATAAGAAAACGTGTATTACATACCTGAATAAATCAAGTATGGTAGGTGACTATTTGCCCGGCCAGCTTTCAAAGAGTATGCCAGTAGATCATCATCATTGCATCGTGAGAAGTGGCACGATACGATGCGGCTGCTTTTGCTGATTTATTCGCATATTCTGCAAAACGGGGTGATGAGAAATAATCAAGTAGCCTACATAATTTAATCAGGTATGGAATACATGTGTTTATTCCGGCATTTTTGCGTACGTCTCCATAATCTTTTCTTCCTGAAAAATACATGTGCCTTGTACCGCCAGCTATGCGACTGGCGTGACATGGCGTGCCACCTGGTGTTGTAATATGCAACTGCAATCCAAAGTGTGCCCGCACCGACCTTACGCGATGCGGTTCTCACACCACGTGTGAACCGCATGAATCCTCGCGCGAATAGATGCGTGTGTGGACCCTGTTTAAGCGGCCGCTAGCAAGCACTGGTATGGCACAGTGGTAAAGCAGTTGATTACAGCGCAGAGGGCCTGGCGGGGACTTGTTGCACCGGCAGCGGGGTACGACATCACCAACAGAAATGGTTATTCGAATGAGTCGATAACAGCTTACGCTGTGAAAATTATGCAGATCCCACGCACTTTCTGTGCTGGTTGCTTTGACTGACAATAATTAGCGCCGATGTCGGCGGCGAAAGCCTAATTTCTTCGACGTTTAGTCTAACACGAGAGTGGTGAGTTGATGTTAACGCTACCGTGCGTGCGCCATTGCTGTTTGTCGGCCTAGTACACGAGTGTTTGCTTGAGGCCTTGTTGTGCGCCGTACTTCATAACCACTGAGAGGGTTGGGAGTTGCCGTTGCCTCACATGGCACATCGCATCGTGGCGTAAGTATTAAACTTCAATTAGATTATGGGGCTGCAGGTGCCAAAACCTCAATCGGATTATGAGACACGCCGTATTGGCGGCCTCCCGATTAATGTTTAGACCGTGGTGTTCGTTAACGCGTCCAAAAGTCTAAGTGCACGTGCGTTTCCTGCTTCGCCGACATCAAATGCGGCTGCGGACATCAAGTCCACGACCTAGTGCCATATCCGCAAAGCTACCACAGCGGGCATGGAAGGGCTGATTAGACGGTTGACCGCTTCTGCAGTGTTTCCTGGACCCTGCGGTGCGCTTTGATGCGGGTCTACTTCTGCACGCCTTGTGTAATTTGTCCGCTTGACATATCTGCATGATGCCTGTTCTTCAGAAATAGCAGGAACGTACTGTATCGTATCTTGAACTAAAGCTTATCCAGTTTTCCCTCAACCGCTGCCGTATAGTAGTAGGGTTTCCTGCCATTTTCATGTCGCCAACCCCCCCACCTTGTATGGGAACTGTTTCTTCTCCACGCACCTCTCCACAGTTCTATCTCCATTTTTCTCGTACGTCAGTAGACAGCGAAGTGCTACAGTTTCTGCAATGTTCTTGAGGGGGGGTCAAGGATAATTACAGCTGTCAAGTGGCTAAAGTGGCGACGCCCAGGGAGCTGGAGAGGGCATTGTGCGCATTCGACGTCGTGCGGTCCAAACGAGTTTATCGATTTGCCTTGCCTCTCTTAGTCTCTTCTGTCATGTATACACACGCTATGGACCCCCCCCCCCTCCCCCCAACGGGGTGGGAAAGTCTAAGCAAGAGGCAAACAAAGCTTCGCTTTAAACGGCAAGCATGACGAGTATGGTTAAAACAATGACAACCCCATTTCTAGCAGGGCGCTCCTTATATTCATCCTTCAAAAGCCCACCCTGGCCAGGCACGACAAGAAGACAATGCAGATCGGAGTGTATGTGGGGATAAAAGCAACGACGGTGTCCACAAGGTGGTGGCCCTGATCCCACAAAGAAGCCATGCGAGTTTTATTCGAGAAGAACACGTCGCAGTCAAAGAATAACATTCCTTCGGGTTTGGAAATGCAACATGTCAGCGTGCATAGCTACCAAGGTGGCCGCAGCCTCTTTGTCAAATAAGGGTGTGGCTTGAAGAATGTGAGTAACCTTTCCCCTTGAACACATCAACTGTGATAGTTGCGCGAGTCATCACGATTTCTCGAAAACTGAGCGGGCGTTCGCCCAATGAGAGCGTAGCTGAGGGTATAACGAAACGTGGGTCTACTAGGGGCGGTCTGATGCCAAACATGAATAGTGATCCAGAGACAGACATGTGTTCTATGCTGAACCATGCAATGAATACCGTCGATGACCTGACCGTCAATTTTCAGCGAGCCTGCTCTGGTGAGTCCTCGTCGACTTTTTTTATGCAACGCAGTTCTATTCCGTTTGCACTAATCATGACAATTTTGTAGTAATTTCTTGTACGCCGCGAGCTGCGACAAATGAAGTTTTCAGCTTAGTTAATATGCGTGCAATGTAAGAAAGACTACGATGCGGTGTTCTTACAGAACTGTATTGGCCTAATTAATTTCAGTGGTCGCAAATCAAATCCAACGCCCACAAGACAGGTACAGGAGTGTTTTAAAAAAATGATGCCACTTATTTTTTTCTCAGCAAACCGTGCATATACAAGCTAAAATAAGACCCCACTGAGCATTTACTCTGAACTTGGCTTAGCCAGCATGCGAAACACTTGTAGTCTGCGGTGAAACACATAAAAAAAATTAAGCTAGAGAAAGCGATAATATTCACGGACTCGTTAAGGGTTGTAAAAGCACTAATGTCCTTAAGAAAACACAAAAATAATGTTTTCATTGAGCTTTACTGTCTCTTGTGCAATATTTATTTGTCTCGTAGACATGTGACAATATGCTGGGTCTCTGGTCATAGATGCATTGAAGGTAATGTG
Organism: Dermacentor albipictus; assembly: GCF_038994185.2. Taxonomy (NCBI): domain Eukaryota; kingdom Metazoa; phylum Arthropoda; class Arachnida; order Ixodida; family Ixodidae; genus Dermacentor; species Dermacentor albipictus. The sequence goes on from NC_091825.1 coordinate 92,247,535, forward strand.
CTGGCCGACCAAATGGCCACATAAGTTACATCTCAAGCTGGTAATACCACAACTGCTATTTCTGCCACAGACCTCAAGCTATTTTGCGAACGAAACTGCGAAGTTACTGGCAACGCATATGGGAGAATGAACCAAATAATAAGCTCCACTTGATTAAGCCAAGGACAGGTTTCTGGCCCCCCGTTACAAAAACAAGACGGACAACGTCCTATTCTGTAGACTCAGAATAGGACACACATATCCTCCACGTCCTCGTGGAGTGTCGGGAAGCTCAAAGAGAAAGAAGGAAACATTTTCCTCTGGCATACCGGTATTGTATCCCTCTCCATCCCACTATGTTTCTTGGTAAGGAACCCCTTTTTACCACCACAGCTGTCCTAGGTTTCTTGAATCATGTGGTTCTGCATGTTAATAGCCCAATAGTATCGTAGCACATCCTCTTTCTAGAGGATGCTGCTATGATAGTAGTTCTGGACAGCTCACATTTTCAGGTCCTTGCGCTTCAAGGACTCTGTTAGGGCAGTAGTGTTTTTTCAAATTTTTTATCGAGATGACCAATTTTATCACGATGTAATTCTGTTACAATGCTTCTTTCGCGTCCTTGCCACGCTTCATAATCATAGTCATAGTTTTAATACATGTAGCTATTACGCATTTTGCAGGGACCGTCTTTTAGGCCCCTCTAAAACCCTGTAAGATTCATTGCTTGTAATTTAACGCTTCACTTTGATTTCATTACCATTGGCTTGGCGCTCTTTGGCCATACCTGGCCCTTGCGCCAAAAAACACAACACATCATCATCAGGATACTTAAACATTGCCTGTCACAGATAGCACAATTCTTGTACTTGTGCTGGCTTATTTGAAGAAGCGGATATTACTAGAAAGAGAAATCGAAACACATATTCAGCTAATTAAAAAAGACACCAATGAACTTAATTACTTTACGGCACATATAAGACTTTACAAATTGTAGCCGGTGAGTTTCCTTTGCTGTATTCCTTTGAAATGAATCTTCAGGATCACAAATGTTTCGAGGTATCATTGTCCAAAGTGTGGGATGAACTGCATGTGCGTACCAGTTATTTCATGCTTCAATAAAGAAAAATAAGCTTTTGTTAAAGAAAAGCAAGGGGAAGAACAGTGCATTCTTAAGGTGAGTTTTATGGTATATACCAAAACTGGTGTCATACTCGAAAGGCAATCCAAGTAGCTGCGTCTTCCAATCGCGCTGGCTACAATTCGTAAATTGCAATATGTACCATGAAGTTATTCATTAAATAGGTAACATGACATTTTTTATTTATTCGAATAAGAGCTTCGATTTCTGGTGCCAGTAATGTGCGCCTCCGAATAATACAGCCGAAGGAATGAAATCATGTTATGGGTAACAAGCGATTCTTGAAAATTCACGAGAACAAAAAATGACGACCCCGTATACCCATAGTCATGACGAGCACAGGTTGCACCGGTGGGAACTTATGCCTTTGGATGCATCAACAAAATCCTGAACCTATATTTGTAGAACGTACCGTCTGCACAAAAGTGCGCCACAAAGCAGCATATAACTATTCACACACCATATTTATAAGGACTATAGTCTATCAAACCACCCCATTAAGACAGCCACAACACAGATAACAAATAACGGATGGGAGAGGGATTGCCTTTTACTAAGTGGTCTGTGAAACCTTGTAAATGCCTAATAAAGGTACCTCCTACCAAGTCCGAATTATCCAAGGGAGTAAGCAGGTAGTTTCGAAGTTGTACTGGGTAGTAAAATCTAGAAACTGGGCCAAATAGACATTTTTTTCTAACAGTGTGGAAAGTTCCAAAGAAGCACGGCTCTGCTGCCTTGCACGATTTATGCTAATATTACTGAGCAAGTAAAAAAGCCAGAAAACTTTAAGTATGGAGCGGGTACATTGAATGAAAGTCATATGGTAGGTGTGAAATAAATCAACACCTTTTGTCTTTTCAATGCGCCAGAGGCTATATTATGCATTTAAGGATTAGCTGCGCCAGCAAATCTGTCTTAAGCAGCCACTAGTATATGATTCGCACTCACTGAGAACAAGAAAACAAAGGTGAAAAAACTTGGGCCCACAAAAACAATGCAGCAGAAGGTATCCGAATTAAATAATAACCAATCACCGCAAAGTCAGTTTAGCTAAAGGTAGTAAAAACCTGTGAGTACGTGAAAATAAAAGGAAACGAAGTTACGTGTTCCTGAATCAGCCCGCATATATTCGATGCGCTTGAGTTATTGCGATGGGGTTTTGCACATCGGCATCGGTGAGGCTAGCTCAGGAGAACCCACATTTTCCTCTTGGGAACAGGCTGCCGCAGGCGATGTTGCCGCTGGCGATGCCGCTGAAATTGCGGTCGCGGTACTGCGTTTCGAGCTTGCTTTTCTCTTGCGTTGGCCATGCTGCTTGCCCGGTTTGACTGGCTTGGGTGATTTCTGCGTCTCCGTGGTGGGCTTCAAAGATGTTTTCAGAGCTTCCTTGCGCTGATCTTCGCTCAGAACTAGGCGGACTTCGGCGGGCTTCTTCTCGACATGTACTTCGGGAAGACACTGGATCGCTATTGCGCTCGCAAAAGCCAGTGCTGCCGTGATGGCCCCAGCGACTAAGAGCTGCTCTTCGTGCAAGAATATTTCGACGGATGTAGCCAGAAGAACGCCAAGCCGGCCGAAGGAGTACGACAGGCAAAGTCCCACGCTTCGAATCGTCGTAGGGTACACCTCCGCGGTGTAGGCGTAGTTCAGGCACATGGCAATCGCCGACGCGCTGGACATCATTATCCTCGGCAGAGGATGTATGGCGGGCAAGGGCCAATTCGACAGGACTGTCTGCAGCATGCTTGAGGTGCCGAGGAAGACAAGTACGCCTGACAGAGTCACGCGGTGGCCTCCTTGCTTCATGCCATAGATGGCTATGATGAGAATGAGCCCAGTGCATAGAAAGGATGCGAGAACCCACGGTTCTTCGAGCGTGGCACCCACGCCTGAGGCATAAAGGGCAAAGCTCACGCTAAACCACGTCACGAGTGCAGACAATGCGCGCCGCCGGAAGGAAGCCGAACGGAGAATGCTCGTGGTGCCAGCAGTCACCGACATGGTGTTGGCATCCAGCTTCAGGAGCTGCTGTTTCAACGCCTGGAATGTTGCTGTGGCCTTGCCAGCTTCTATACCGTTCAACTGGGCTGCTCGGAGTACGGTGAATTCAGCTGCTCGTATCTTCCAAGCGGCAATCTGCCAAACGGGGGACTCGTCCAGGTACCAGCACCAAGAGACCATTATCGCCGTGGCCGTGACGAGGAACGCTTGTGAGAGCACCCACCTTGGCTTGAGCGTCGAAAGAAGGTGCACCAGTGGAGACGTCACGACAATGGCGGTGCCACTGGCTGTTAGCATATACGGAGCCCGGTGCTGACTTCCGGTCACTTCGTAGAGCATAGTGAAAGCCATCATCATGGTTGCGCTGGCCATGGCAGCAGTGACAAGGCGCGACAGGATGAACATTCCCACGGAGGTGGACGCCGCGGCGAACAGGCTGCCGAGCAATGTGGAGATGGCGCACGTGGACAAGACCGGTCTCCGACCCACGCGGTCTGCTGCTATTCCGGCGATCGGAACGAATAGCATGGGGGCCAGTCCGAACGTGGATTTCGAAACGGAGTAGAGCCAGCTGCGGGTGCACACCAAGTTCCACATGCTGACAATACTTTCGCCGTCTTTCTCGGTGTCGTATTCCCAGCGTTTGCACGGCACTGTGCTACGCTCGGCCTGGTCATCACCCTGAATAAGAGGGAGAGAAACGAAAACGTGAATCGCCACGGTGAACCGCTTTCTGATGAACCTCTTAGCAAATTCTCCTTGACGTTGAAAGAAAAGTCCGCCCAATCGAAATGAAATAGATCCGAGAGAAATATTAATCACTGAGAAACTTCTAGGCTCGGTCTCTGTATGCGCCATGCCTCTTCAGTTAGCCTGAATTGCATACGAACTATGATATATATGACCATGACGTCACCATGTGCTATCATAGGTAAGTATTGGTCTTGTACGCTGAAATGAATGTCCCGCCTACGAAAATATATAACCGGCGGGATCCGACAACAACATAGATGAGAATGAAACGGGAACATTTCTTGCCTCCGGTCTTTTCTGTTCGTGTTTTTCCCATTTCCCATGACCAGCGAACCGTTAACCTTTGACGAGGAAAAAGTGTGTTCAGGTGGCATCGCGGATAGGGAAGCGCCTTCTTCCCTGCGTTGCCATCTGCTCGTCATTTTCTTCTACGGATGCTTAAAAGACTCGGAAATGTCTCTCGGCTGCAGCTTATTTAACAGTTACATTTACCGGGAAACGCTTGCCGCGAACGGTAGGCGTGGAGGCGAACTTTCTGGTTCTTTCTTTTTTTTTTGCTTTCCCCTTGCGGACGGCGCCGTTGCTGCTGTAGATGCGTGGAGACAAGCATCATCTAGTGGTGCTTCAAGGAAGCCAGGAGCGCGCGCAGCCCCCGTTGTGATTAGCTAAGTTTTCGCCCGCGGACACGACAAATGCATTGCGCGGTAGAGGTATTCGCTGTAAAACACCCGTGGGCGCATGTTAAAGAACCTCAGATGGTCAAAATTATTCCGCAGCTCCCACTATGGCGTAGCTCCTAATCACATTGTGGTTATGGTGCGCAAAACTCAAGAATTTTTCTATATAATTTTATATCGTACAGTGCCCCCAATGATATTTGAGTGGTTTCATTTTCTCATTACGATTCCCGTGTTGCTATGAACCATTTCAAAGAGAACGCCTTGGGCGTCGCCATAGGGTCGTCCTTGCTGTGCGAAATGCGCGTGAATGCTTACACACACAAAAAAAAAATTGCCGAAGCCTTCCGCGTCACAGTCAAGAAGGAGGGTTTTGCACTTTCCAATTAAAAAAAATCTATGCAAGGCACTAGATGGGTGTGAATCGTGTGCGCTGTCATGTGAAATACATGAAGTTACTGCTGCGACGTCGCTGTTCGCATAGGAATTGTTGCTTCTGGCGGTGTTTTCTGCCATTCACCCTTATTCTAGGCGTGTCCTTCAAGGTAGGCATGAAATATCCTTAAGGCTTATCAAGTTCATCGTTATGCATGCCTCCTTTTGCAGCTAGGGCTGTTTTCAAGAACGTGACATCAAAAACTTGCAGAAAAACACACTACCATTTTGCTAACAATGCCAGTGTAGCCAGTGTAGTTTACAATATGTCGTCGTGGCCCACTGCAGTACCTTTTATTGGAAACATTATTGCCAGATAATCTGAAACGGGAATGAAATTGGTCGAAGGGTCGCGGGAAATGCGCTTCATGTGGTTGCGTGTTGCTATCGTTATGTTGCTGTTTATTTTTATAGGATTGCGTGCTGAAGAAGCTTGGGACAGCAGGAAAGAAGAAACCATTGCAGGTGAAGTCGATACCACGAATAGGAATTTCCATATCACGAGAAGTCACGACACCGCCCATCGTAATTATGTTGCCCTGTGAAAAGATGGTACGCTAACCGCAATGTCAAGTTGTCCGTATAGCTAATTTTAGGTTGATTATTGCGGAAATATCCACTCGTGTTTTGGGGGACACCTCATACTCGTTGCGTCGCCTCGTAGAAAGAGTTAGGCAAGAAGACGTCAGTGTAGCAGCCGTGGTACAGCCGGATACAGTAAGAAGAAATGCGCGAGGGACTGAACGGACATTAGCTCACCGGTAGAGGGGGCTCATACACGGAGCACTTGCTGAAGCTGCCGTCAGCCAGCACGGGTATTGCGACGTTCTTCCAGCCCTGGACACCGAGGTGACGCAGGTTGTCGGGCGGCTGGCACCAGTGGTCTACGGGACGGCCGATGAGGTAATAGGCGAACGAGTGGAGCAGCACCACGATGACGGTGACGAAGGTGGTGACCAAGGCGATCCGCTGGAACCACCCGTGACCCAGAATGACGTAGACGTTCTGCTGGATTAAATCTCGCGTGTCTACGTTTGCGAAGCCTTCCAGGAGTGTAGTGGTCGCCGTCTTGGGACTGACATCTTCATGAATAGCCGCTCTCGCCGACATGATACTAATGACACAGCACGAAAAGTCCTATCAGCCGGCAAAAATCGCGAGTGGATGGAAATGTGGTCTCCTTCTTCTTCTTCTTCGTGTTCCACTTCTTCGTCTAATTTTATTTGCGGTGTCATACATGCATCCACAGCTGGGAGTTGAAGGATTTGCCGAACGGCGCCCTGTGACAATTATTATAATCGGTTTCAGACATCAGGGGTGCGATTTTGTGGGAATGCCTTTCTTTATGCCAATTCCTCCTTGCCTGACGTCACCAATTTTGCAAATGGTGGCTGCGTATGCACGACGTTTTTTGGATAGTCCAATCAGGAGCTCCCTTCATTGGCCGGATGTTTCTTTCGTGTTCTCTTCTCTTTTTCTGAGGCTGTATAGCAAATTTGTTTTGTAAAACAACACTTAATGAAAGCGGACTTCCATGCTGCGTTAAGAAAATTCATTTTGTAACCTTAAGACGCAAAAACTGCCGCAGCCTAAAGAAATGCAAACGCAACTACTCCTATATTCGAAGCCGTAGCCACATGTTAGTTGGATGTGCATCCAATCCATGCTGTTGAGCGCACGCAAAATGGTGGCCTCTGTTTACCCGACATCTGACAGCCGCTAGTGTGTCCGTAACGCAGCGCAACTAATTGTGGCCTACAGCGGTAAACTTGCGTCTGAGAAGAATCAAAACCAGCAGGTATGTGTAACGCCACCGACGTATATTTTTCTGGGTATGAAATTGAAGAGCATGTGACCTCTCCAAAAGTTATATTAATCAGTAAACAAGCATAAGGTATACACATAGTGCTGTGGTGATCATATCTTGTACACATTTGCGTGATGTAATATGTGTCAATATCTACCCAATTATGTGGCAAAAAGAAAGAAGTGGCATTAGGTTCAGGGAAGCTGGTATAACCATGTAAGACGTCGTAATGGAATGGGACTGCACAAGTTTCATAGGCCAGAAAGTCACTTTCAGTGTTTCAATATACAATGACAATAGCCTGCAAATGCGGATGAATGCAACACAGCAAGACCTTGTTAGTGAGCTTCTATAGTTAAACTAAATACATATATTCGCTAACAGCACCACAAGGCCCATATGGGGGTCTTGCGGTAACATCATGAAGCTCATATGGAGGGCCTGCGGCATCTGAGATAGGAGGTGGGGAGTATGCGCGCCGTGCAGCAGCAGCGGCTCGAAGTGAAACGGTGGTCGCAGGAGACAAATCAGCGCCTGCTTCAGCTGCTGCTGGCTGCACTGGCTCATGGCGGCGGCCAAGTCCCTCCCCCCTCTAAGGCCCCACATATTTAAAGCAAGATAGCATAGGCGAAAAATTTGATACCATTTTTTATTAGCCTAAAATTTGCTCTTGTAGTAATGATGATATGAAGGCCGGATATTGATATTTTGCAAGAAATAATTCTGAAGTCCCCCTTTCATGCAACCACAAGTAGCATAGCCGTTGCAGCACGATTTTTTGCTTGAAGTTGAACTTCAGCGATAAAAGCGTCCACATTGTCACGCTCACCTGCACACGTGCTAGCAAGCCTGGTGGTGCGGGAATTCCGACTGTGGCATTGCAATTTCGAGGTGCCTAGTTGTTGTAATGTCAGTTTAAGCACGAAGCCACACTGAAAATGTTCTACAATTTAATCCTGTCTCATGAAATGGTGACAGTTTAGGGCCTTAATGTAAAGTCGAAAGGAACCGGTGAATATACACCGCAAAGAAGAAAAAGTTATGAAAATTCCTTGCCTATGCTCCTTCATTCCATTTGCGATGTGTATTTTTGTTTGTTTGTTGCATATTTATGTACATACATACATTTTTTTCTCGTGACATACAGGGCTGGAATGTCTTCTTCTTTTCTTGTTTTTCATTATGACGTTTTGTTGCCCTTCACTGGTCTTTCATGGCTGATATTTTTTTTTTGCCGTTACATACAGGGCTTAATGTCTTTTTTTCTTGTTTTTCATCACCACGATTTGTTGTCATTCAGTGTCCTTTCATGGTTGTGATACATTGTATGTTTACCCCTCGTGTGCAATATTTATGCAGTTTTTCTTACTGATTATCAAAGTAAGATGTTATTGCTTTTTTTCCCAGTATGGAACTCCACGACAGCATGTTCCTTTCGCATGCAGTGATGTACCTATACATTTCGCTGTAATAAATATTCTTCTGTTGGTGCGTGATTTAAGTACCTGCACATTTTTTTCTGGTCTAGTTTCTGGTCCAGTTGCTATTTCTATCTACTTGTGCAGCGTACAACAGCTTTCTTCAACGATGCGTGCCGTTACCTGTGATATTTTATGATGCAGTTACTTGTGAATCTTTTAGATGTAAGAACAATGTTATGCAATATTTATTGCGACGTGGCTGTGATACGTTACATATGTCTCTACTACTGCAGTGCTCATTATTCTCGCACTTATTCAATGTAGAAACTGCCGCACGTGATGTGTACATAAACAAGTGTTACCATAAAAAAATATCTATGTTGAAGGGTGAAATAATACAGAAAGGTGCGGTTTTCTTCCAGTGCTTTTATTTGCATGTCGCTACTATATTTGCAGTGCTAGCTTGCACTGTAGAAATGTTATTACACACTCTGCAATATTCCATTCACCGAGTTCTGGTATTTACTAGTACTGGCACTTTGTTGAAATCTGTCAACTGCTCATGCGTGCACACACTTCACGGGAGCCACAGCGTTTGACATGTCGGATGACCAGTTGGATGGCATTTTCGTCGCTACAAAGGAACTTTGCGGTTGTTCCGAGACAAAATGGTGGAGGAACTAGAAGGTACACGTGTAAAAGCACGTTCAATGGAGCGGAAGGTGTGACGTGCACTGTACATTTGGCCTTTTTTGAGCTTCTCTGCGCAGTAGAAAGCGAGGAGACAGGCGCTTATGTCCATCAATGCGTTAGGCAACAAGAGGACTCTCACGGATACGAGTAAGAATAAAAATGACAACTGCAGGCTACATGCGTGGGACGCAGGGCATCTAGGTGACGACAGCAGCAACAAGCAAATCATGGCAGACACTTTGAAAATGCCCTTATTTTTAGCTTGCTTTCAATCTTATGTCACCACTAAACATACTGTTTCACTTAGTATATATGCAGGCTTTACATAACCCTTCACTACACAACATTTGCATTTGTTAACAAATCATGAATGCTTTGCTTTACGTAAACATGAACTACAGCTTAGCACGGGAAATGTGTTTGCAGTTTCACGGCATGAAATCCACAATGCAATTATTTGGCATGTGTTACGCAACAACTGTGTGGATGCACCTAGCGATGCTGACGCTGCTGTTGACGTCGCAGCTTCCGCCGCACACTCCTCAGGTAACGCATGTGCTGGGCCACGGGTTGTGCCAAACATGCCAATCACAGTGTCACGAACAGCCCGCCCTCTCAAATAATGCATTTTAGACCCCGTGTTTCAGGGCCCACCGTGCGGAATGGGGTCACCGTTACCATCGAGCCTACTACTACTGCCATTGCTGCTGTCGTCATCGCTGTCACCGCCTGATTCAATGTCGCCTTCAGAAAGGCGAAGGTTGTGCAACACAGCACATGCCGCGACAATGTTGGCTGCACGTTCAGGGTCGTAGAGCAGGGTGCGATTTCGCTGAAGGCCGCAGAAGCGGGTCTTTAAGAAGCCAATGCACCTCTCCACTACGGAACGCATCGTGGCATGTGCTGTGTTGTACTGGCCCTCGGCTGTCTGCACTGGAGGATGGCCGGGAACTGGGGTCAGGAGCCACGGCTCCAACGGGTAGCCACTGTCGCCTGCATGAAGATGGAAATAGTACATTGAGTACTCCTCTGATGAGAGGCAAGTTGACAATGACAATGACAATGATGTTTATTTGCATCAGTACATGACGCGAGGAGCATGCAGAAAAAGCTGCCACATGGACAGCTTGACGAAGCCGCAGGCCCCCGCATTGGCGTTTTGCGCGGCGTTAGCGAGCACAAAGGTAGAACATCATTGTTTAGATATGTCCTTTACACAATAGTGAGCATCGCGAACCATGCGAAGCAAATGAAGAAAAAGAGAGATGTGCTCTAACAGGTCATAGTAAAAATCATCTCTAACCAATAAGGATAAAAAACAATGATAGGCACAATAGTATCACAACTGTTCAAAAAAGAAGAAGAAACACAAGGGTGAGAAAGACATAATCATAACACAAGGTGTAACAATAACATTTCTCATACAAACTAAACAAATGAAAAAAACCAATATAAGCTATACAATGCGACTAGTTGTTTTCAATAAGGAAAAATTTGCGAACGCCAGGGAACAATCTATTGGAGGCAGAAATAACTATACACAGCTTTAAGAGAGGTATTTTCCCATCCAGTGGTTTCATTGTGTAATTTATTCAGTAACCTTGGCAGGTTGTTACGAATAGTTTGTTGTCCGTATGTTGTTCTGACGGTTTCTACTTTCCAAAACTCTCTGGACCTTGTCGCATATGCTGTAATGTTGATTTTTAAATCCGCTAGTGTTCTTAGAAAGCTGGCTCCATTTTTTATTTCTTGTTTGTACGCTCTACAGAGTCGATAATCGTACATACTGGTAATTGGCATTACATTGTATTTTATAAAAAATTCACGTGTATGAACATATTTTGGAACATTTTCTACGACTCGTAGGAATTTTTTTTGCATTACATAAAGTTTTTCCAAATTTCCTTGCGTGGTAGTAGCCCAAACTAAGTGACAGTAGTTTAGACTAGAAAGAAACAGTGTGTTGAAAATCAGAATCATTATTTTTGTTGGCAGTATATGACGGTTACGGTAAACAAGCCCGATTATTTGAGATAATTTTGCCGCCAAGGAATCTACGTGCATATCCCAGGATAAGTTTTCTTGAAAGATAACACCTAAAGTTTTAAAGTACGGAACTATATCGATAGGAGTTGAATTTAGCAGTATAGGCGTATTAATTATCACGCATTTATTTTTGCTTCGAAAAATTATTCCTTTTGTTTTGTTTGTGTTTATTTTAAGACAATTTTTATGTGTCCATTCATGCAATTTTGAAGAATTAAGTTTGCTTCCTCAGCTAATTCATCCGCCGACTTTCTTATCAGGAATATGCTGGTATCATCTGCGTAAATTATATAGCTTGCCTTGATACTGATACTAATGATATCATTAATATATAAATTAAAGAGGAAAGGGCCCAAAATACTGCCTTGTGGTACGTCAACCAAGGAAACTACAGTATCATTGAACAAAGGCAGACTTTAGAGGTTGTGAGTCGCAAGTAAAAGCATGAGTTGAGGATGTCCATACCCGACACAATCTGTTAACCAATTTACAAGTGCACTGCTTGGTGCCCGCCACAAGAAGAAGAAATCAACACTTGTTGGTGCTATCAATGACAGTAGTAGATGTTAATGTGTGTTCATTTCTTCTGCTTCTGACAGGCACTGGGTGCAGTAGCAGTACTAAAACGTGTTACTTTTGTCTGCTCCTTTCAGGCACATAATGTGCTTGTAACCTAACACTTCGAACTTTGCCAATGGTCGCAGTCAACGACTTAATTTTTTTCACTCCCGACTTACTCATGTGCTTGTAATTTGGTTAAATGTTTGGGTTGGAGCGAACACGGCGTTCTGCGCTACTGAAGCGTGACTGCGCCAAAAAACACGTTTTGTCTCTCCGAGGAGGTATACTCCCCGGGATTCACGATGCGCCCCGCTTGAAACCGCCGGCGCAGCCATGTCGTCCACCAGACGAAAGCGTCGTGGTATGACCCCGGTCGCAGTGGGTCCAAGGCCAAGATCTTCATGTCCAAGTCGCAGATCTGTGAGGTAAAACGTAAATATAAAGTGCCCGTTCACAAGAGCAACATAACTGTCAAAAAAGATTGGCACCAGAAATCGTGAGGTTTACTTACGAACATGCAGTTGAGGACGTAGCATCCCTTGCGACACATGAATGCAGCCTTGCGCTCACCCTTGGGTGCGACAATAGCTACGAGGCTGCAGTCGACGCATCCTATGACGCCAGGGATAACACCGCGCCGAAGTAGACCCTCCTTCACGGCCGTATTTTCCTCGGCCGTCTTCGGAAAATGGACCCACTTGTTTCGCGCCCCTGCGTTCACAGCAGCCTCTGCCACCCGTCGCACGCACTCGCTGACCGTCGACGGCGACACACGAGTCGTCTCCTCGCTCCTAACGGACGCTTCGAAGCTCCTGGTGGCAAAAAAGCGCAGCGCACACCACACCTTCCGCTCAACCGACAGTCCCGTCGCTCGCTCCGCTTCTAGTTCCACCGCCAGTTCCTCGTACAACAATCGCACCGTTCCCTTCGAGAGGCGAAAATCGCGTCGAAAATGGTTATCCGGCATGTCAAGTGCGTCGTCCGGATCTCCGTGTTCACGTCGGCGCCGGCGAAGAGCCACGGCCATAGCGATGAGAGGGGCCGCCATTTTTTTTCCTTTGGAAACGACCCTGCCTTTGGCCGTGCCAAAAATTCATGCCTTATGCTCCGCGCATTGAGTGCGTCAGCGTTACTATGACGTTTCTGGTTTTCGCGGGTTCCTGACGTCGCGTGGTTGACAGATGAAATGGGCACGGCCCGGTCATTTTCTACCAATGGATGCGCGGTGATGGCGGCAAAAGACATGAAGAAATTAATAGATTTCCTACAAAATCGCACCCGTGGTACAAAGCTGTGAATGATAGAGGGACTTTAAAAGCGAAAGCTTTACTGGCCGCGAACTTGCGATTTAGCCGTGGCCGTGCTGCGAGGAGGCGCATGACGTAATCCGCGTTTCTCGTCGTTGCGTTCGCCTCCGCTCGCTTAGCCAGCTGTGTCAACCTTTAGAAATAATTCGATGTTCTTTATCGTAATTGTGGGAAAGTGTTCTTTGTATTTACTTTTCAGTACATATAAAGTATAAATAAATTATGGGGTTTTACGTGCCAAAACCACTTTCTGATTATGAGGCACGCCGTAGTGGAGGACTCTGGAAATTTCGACCACCTGGGGTTCTTTAACGTGCACCTAAATCTAAGTACACGGGTGTTTTCGCATTTCGCCCCCATCGAAATGCGGCCGCCGTGGCCGGGATTCGATCCCGCGACCTCGCGCTCAGCAGCCCAACACCATAGCCACTGATAAAGTGTTCAGTATTGAACGAAGAAAGCGTTAATCATTATAAACAAACAGATTGTGGTTTACGATTATGTAAGGCTTTGTTTTAGATCAATTTATTTCTTATTGAGTTTACTTTTGGGCCGTCTATTGGCAGCCCGTCGCGGCAGTCTCGGGTGCACACTCGCGCTAACGAACGCTGTTGGCGCGCATTGAAGCATGGATAGAACGCGCGGAGTGATACACTTTGGTCACCGAACTACTTGCGTAGCTTCCACAGCGTTGTAGCTGATGTCTTAAACGGAGTGTAGGCACTACGGAGGAGGTTTCTTAGCGCTTGTTGTATGCGTTTGTCTCCTAGACATGCTGGCTTTGCGGAGTGGGGTCGAGTTTGTTTACGCTCCGACGCGGGCTGCCCGCGCGGTGAGGCAGTGGGCACGGACGCCTCATTTGGTGATCGCTGTGGCTGAAGGAGCAGGGTTCTGACTGGTGTTGTATAAGTCGCGGGTCGCTTTTTTCGTCGCGACGATAGATTGGATTTTTTACCAGCACTGTTCAAGGAGGGCATATGTAACCGGCAAACGGAGGCCTCAGGAGAGCACCTAAGGTTGTAATAAAGCAGGCGTCGCAGGATCTCCAGGGAAGCCAAGGGGTAGCAGGGGGATCGTGGCGGCCCGTGGGTTGTGCCCGCAGAGGCCGAAGCATGACAGCACGTGTCCGCATAAAAAATTGGCTGTCCGCTGCAGCGGACAGCCGATCTTATACACTCCTGCCACGTGCAGGCCTCGGCGAGCCCCAACCCACGGACCAGTACGGTTTCTAGCTTTGGTGCCCCGTTGCCGCCTAGGTGTACTGGAGGCGCAGCCAATAATGCGAAATAATGACACGTCGTTAAATTAGTAAAAAAACACGGTTGAATAAATATCGTTACGTCCAGGCACCAACTTGTGGCGCTAAGCTCAGCAGTACCACGCCCCGTGACTTCTGGAACACCAGTCAGAACTTTGTCTTTGAAGGTACGCCGGACAGACTTTCTCACGCCTGCGGCGCTGGTGCTGAATGCCGGATTAAACCTTTCTTGCTTCTTGCGGCGTTCTAGCTTCAGAAAAGCAACACTGATTTTTCCGGCTAAGCAGTAGGGGCCGTAATAGAGGCCCAGCGGGTGCCAAATGGGGCGTCAGTGCCCGCTGCTTCACCTATTTTACCACGCCGGCAGCCAGCGTCCCAGCGTAAACAGACTCGACCCCACTCCGCAATGCCGGCACGCCTAGGGACAAACGCCTCCAAGAAACCTCCTCCGTAGTGCCTAGGCAGAGTCATCTATGGGTCGATGCTGCAGCCGAGCGCAAGCTGCTACTGCGCACCGAGGATTCGGCAACCTACAACGCCGTCGTTTAATGGACCGTTCAGTGAACCCAGCGATAAACACCGGGGCCACACGTTTGAGCTTCGCTGGTTAACCATCTGTACGGAGTGCTTGGGCGGTGATTTTTTTATTCAGTTTATATCGGGCGTTCGTGACAGGATGTGACATCGTGATTCATCCATCCGACAAAGCAAGTATATTGATTGGCCTAGTTTCTATAGGGAAATAGTTTGAAATGGCCAACGTTAGAACAACACGCATTATGACATGGTGAAATAGCGAAATAACTATGGGACTTCATTCAGATAGGTATTTTTACATTTTTTAATAAAATAAATGGCTTGCCTAAACAAAGCAGATAGAATAATTTAGCAGGTGGGACTCGGCTTCTTTCCGTGTCCTTATAATTTCACGCAGGAGCGCGGCGGCGCACTTCGTGACAACGCCCCTTACCGAATGCCGGACACCTGACGTATGGTCACGTGGCGGTTTGTCGAGGCCGTCGAAGCGATGCAGAGTATTCGTCCGACGCGGGGAGCGCTCCTGTCGTATGCACGCGCGTGGCTGCTTGAAGCCATGGAGCGCCGCCCTCTCAATGAATTCAAGGTACATGTATTTCTTAGGTAGCTATAGCTCGAGTACCCTAGCTAAACACAATGTCTGTCGCTAAACGAGACGGGAGCAGCTATTACAACGTGTACTCGCCAAGCTGGACGGAGCGCCATGAGACAGGGATCGACCTGTACCATCCCAAGGAGCAACAATGAGTTTTTCCGCTGCCAAGGATGACTGTTACTCCAAAGTCAGAGTAGTATTTACGCCTGCTGACCGTTCCGCCGGGGAAATGCTTTTAGCGGACGTAGTCGCTAGTTGTCAGTTCTCGATGTTCGCTTTCTACAGTTCTCGCCCCTTCTCGCAGGCATTCAAGCTCATTTGGAGCTTTGTAAGATCGAGTGTTTTCCGCACAGGATTTATATTAGCTGTTGCAGCTTGAGATGAAGCACTGGCGCCACATTTTCGATAATCACTGAACGCATAGACAGTGAACACTTACATCGTAGAGGAGCAGAGCAGGAATTGCAGAGCTTACGTAGGGATAATTCTGACCGCTCAAAGCGAGCGGCTGACTCTGCTCTACTTTGCTGTTCCGTCTGTCCACGTCTGCCAAATGTGCAACAGAAATATAATGAAATTTTGTTTCGCCACACGGTAGCCATGTGTCGCGTGCACTGATCGGAGCATTTTTATGGCGCATGATAATAAAGTAAAACAAATTCTAGTTTTTCATTACGTAAGCTCTAAGCGCAGTTTTCTGTAAGCACAATGTTATGGTTGCCAATCGTCTGCTCTTTCTATAGGTGCCTGCTTACGATAGCGGGTCGATTGGTCTTTCAAGTGCGCTAATTTCTTGCTCTTGTTGCAGCATAAAAAACATATGATCGTAAGTATCAATCTTGAAACAAATAGATACACTAATACGGTCCACAGGTCTTTCATTCCTTGAGCGCAAACTGTTCTGGCGTAAACTTTTTATGGAGGTATCATCCGATAAACCAGCGCAAGCGGCTAGATAACGCCGGGCGCAGTCGGAGAAAGCGGCCACGCGCGCTCTGCTCCGACCGGAAGGGACAACAAATGTAGTTCCTTGCGGCGCCGTAAGGGGCGCCACGCCAATGTTCGCCGACTCGCGATAGCATGCCTGAAGCTGCGCGTCTCCTCCTCACCCACCATGACATTATCACAACTCGCGCTCGCACTGCCGCTAGCCCATAGTTCCTGTCCTCTTATTCTTACTCCGTGGCTTCTGTGATGACATCGCTAGCCAAAAATGCCAAAACTATCAATAACACTATCAATAGTGAACTATTATAACCAGCCGTGGTAGCCCAGTTGGTATAGCCTTGCGCTGGAGAGCTGGATGTAGCGCGTGCGACACCAGGCCTAGCCAGCCACATTTAGACAGAAGCGTAATGCAAAAGCGCTTGTCTTCTTAGATTTACGTGCACGTTAAAGCACCCCTAGAGTTGCTGCTGCAGACGTAGGAAGGTCTCCATGGCGCTAATCAGATTCTGCTTCCATCGCCGAAGAAGGGAGCTGCGTCACCCAGCAGAACCTGGAGAGTGATGAAAGAAAGGGAAGGCAGGGAGGTTAACGAAGCAACGGCCAGTATGTTAGCCTGTACGGGGGAAAGTAGAAAGGGAACTTGAAGTATATGAATAGAGAAAGACGAGTGCATAAACGGCAATCGGCGTACAAGATTGAAGCGGCACACGTCACTAATACAGTCTATGACGCAGGTACGAAGGCCACAAGAAGCGAAGTAGCTTTCTGGTAGCTTTTAGCGCAGCTGCCGAAGGTTAATACTTGGTAGAAAAGAAAGCAGTATGAGTACAGCACCATCTTCAAGGGTCTTCGGGAAATTCGGTCTTACTGACTGTTCTTCAGTAACGTAGCACGTGTTCTTCTCATGGTATTCCATGGTGTGACCAACGTCATGTAAAAAAGACTCCTCGCGAAAAAGTGTAATTGAAAGCCTGTTGAATATATGGGATAGTTAATTTGGGACTAAGTAGATCACAGTGCGTCAAGAGAAAGCCCAGCGACTCTCCTTAGTAGAAGCAGGTCGTCAGATTAGAAGATGCTAATGAGAAAATACCCATATCTGAGTTGCGAACGTACATGGTGACTTCGAACCTCAATTCTTATTAGTGATATAAGATATGTGTAAGAAGCTGTTAAGGATCAAACAATCTTTATCGAAATGTTCTGAGGCTCCCTTTATTGGGCGAGAAAACTTTTGACTCACCATTTTACACTGCAAAATAGGATTACCAATAAGCCACCGGATAAGAGCGAATTGTTGTCTTAGGTTGCCACAACACTCTTGCTTCGGTTTACACACATTCTCTCTTAGTTTGCAATACCATGCATATATATTTGGCCCATTTCAGTGCATGAATTCTCAGAAATGACATAATGTGCTTAAAGAACCGACAATACATGCTGCAGGTTTGATCAACGCAGTTTTTTACCTAACATACAAAAATTGAGAACTGCGTGAACGAACTCCAATTGTTATTGCTCTATTTGACGACGTCACGATGCACGTTATTCTAAAATTGGCCTTTTCAAATCGTCCCCACCGGAAGACTGAACCAATAAAAGTGTAGGCTTTGTCGGTTGGATGAATGGCGGTGTCATATCGAAAAGTTAACCCGAGATTTAAACAACCGTAATAAAGTGAGTAATGGCCCCATTATTCGTGGTCGTCGACTTGATTATTTTGGTCAGCTCCACGAAAATCACAATACGTGTGCTTTGTGCGGCGTAATACCGCTTGTCATAATCTCAATACTGCGAGCAACACGCTCGCATCTCGCACAGCCTTACACTTGAAAGTAGTGTAGTGAACCTATTAAGGGTTATTACATCCAGAAAACAAGTGCATCCGGTAAAGATTTACGTTTAAGATTGCAATGACCTTATAAAATACAACGGTCAATGTCCGTTGGCAATCGATATTATCCTGCACAAGCATTTTTGGTTGGAACTGCCCTTATGCTTTGTAAACTGCTGTGTGGAAAATTGGAATATAAACAACGCCTTCAACAACGTGTTGCCACACAGTGGACTCTCACGTCAACCAGATAAAAGTAGGATGTCTTTAAGTGTTTTGAGTTTAATTATATTTTCTAATTTGAACATGCTAAACAATAGTATGCACCGTTGCACCCAAAAACGAATAAACAGAGCGAATATAGCGTTGTTGTTAGTCAGAGCTTGGTTCCTGGACATTATATATTGTGAACAGACATAAAGTACCTTTTCAAGAAACTTAGGCGGTATAATTTTAAGCATTTGAAAATAAGTATTCAAATATTTCGAGTTGACTTGAAGGAATTTGGAAAGCCCTTTCCGAAAAAAAAACAACAGAACTGATCCGTACAACTATTACTTTATCATTCATGCAGTGCAGCCACTTAAGAAATAAGTGTGTAGTTCAATGAGCGTATTTTTGGTGGTGCCATTCTTTTGACTTTAACAAAAGAGCTCACTTTTCGCTAAATACTTCTAGAATGCGGATTCCGACACTTGCGGAGGAACAATTCTTATATGGTTTTGTGCACTGATATAAAATATTCATGAATGATGATAATGTAAAATAAGTTTCAAACCTTGGTGCATAGTAATTTACTTTTCACTACGGCGTAATATTGGTATCTTATCATGCAATGACATCTTAATTTTCTAAACTAGTGCCAAGCGGGCGCATTAGATTTCTCCCAGTCAGCAATCTGTGCAGATGGGTGATTAAGGATATGTTATTATTGGTACCGTTGCTAATGATTTACTTCAATGGTCTCAGGGAACAGGGAAATACACGCACGTAGTATTGAATTAGACACAGAAAAATATTAGTGCAAAACAGAGGCCAACAAATTAGGCTGTAAGCGGTGAGTTCCGCTTTCAAGAAGGGAGTGTCATAACTTTATGCCTGAACGATATCTTCGATGTATGACTTCACTCTGTACACGTCTTGGCCAAATATGAACAAAAGATGGTAATTGTTAGGCAGAAATGCGCAGCATGTTGGTTCTGACAATCTAGACGCAATAACATATAAAACGCTGCTGAAAAAAATTTATTTGAAGCAATTTGCTTTAGAAAAAAAGTAGAGGAAATGAGCAAGCAATGCAACGAAAGTTGACGTATCGCAATCTCCCCACTGCAGTCGTCGTGATTATGTACTTACCTATGCGTCGAATTGCTTTGCAGTGTAAATATTCATTTGGAGATCATCCATCAAATGATGGATGATCCTTCTCCTGTGTTGTATGACGATATGTACACAAAATTGCAGCGCTTTCGTAATGTCATTCGTTTTATCTATGGTTTACACAGCGATAGTAAATGCTACCTCATTAGCACTCGTTTTACTTACGGTATGGAAGCTGAAAATGATAACTTGATGATATACACAATGAAGGCGAAATAATTGCGAGAAAATAGTATCGCTGAAGCCAAAGTATACGACAGAATCAACATGACTATGGCTGAAAATTGAGGCTACAAGGTGCCGCTTCGTTGCGCGTAGCTATATATACAAAATAGCGAGCTTCCAAAGTGCAATTAAGAACATCAATATGAAAGAACAATAACATATATTTCTGCTTGGTTTCGGGCTTGCTGGTGTATGCTTGTTGTAATATTAAATATGAGAATCCACATAAAGAAGCTGCGTTTTCCTGCCACGTCGTTCTTCGCATAGTTGTCTTTTGAATCACAACAACAATAGAAAGTGGTTGTGTTGTCGTATAAGTGATCATTTAATTTAGATTATTTCTGAATGGAAAAAAGAAAACTAAAAGACCTAACATTTTTTTCTAACGTTGTTGATCCGACGCCATTTTTCCATAGTTTTTTATGATAAAATGTCGTGTGCACTTGAAAGATTTAGGAAAGTTTCTTGCAGTGCGGGCATGGTAGTCGTGTGACAATAGACGGAGTTCTGTAAAGGGATCTAAATATGCGTTCGAAGCAAAGGCTTTAGCGCTTAGATGTTACTGCAAAAGCTAAAAAAATTAAATTACGGGGTTTTACGTACCAAAACCACTTTCTGATTATGAGGCACGTCTGAAAAAGCTATATGGGACGCGTACTTCAAAGAGGAGTGCTAAGTTATCATAGCAGCATTTGATAGCTTGTATTTAAAAAATTCCTGCTACAGAGTACCACTACTGATTCAGCTAAAATTGGGGGCACGCTTCTCACAAATTTCATTGCTCGCCTTTCTTAACAACACTTGATTCCGAGCTAACACATTTTGGTCAGAGTGAGAAATGTTCTTTTGAGTTGTGAATTTGAAACTCGGATGTTTTTCCTTTCACTACGACATGATTTCAATGTCACTGTGCTTTTTTATTGAAGTTAATATTGCATGGGAGCTATAACTGAACATGGGGGTAAAAAATACCTTCCCGGAAGGGTATCTTTGGTAGCCCTTGAACAATCGACAATATTTTTTATTGCAGGTGCAATATGTTTTTCTACAATAGGATATCGGGTGTGTTTGAAAGATCGCGAATGATTGTATGTTATGGACTATGCATTCCACTGTATCACGGTAGTAAATATACGCTTTTCAAATGTGTAGAGCTGCTTCTACCTTTCCTTTAATGTCTGAGCATTCGCCATCATTTTAACAAATAATGCATAATGTTCAAGTAACAGTTAATCGCACTTGTTCGTGTTGTTTTCTCTCACAAGAACAGCGCAAACCAAATCTGAGAAAATAACTGCCATCAGCACGAAAGGAAAGCAGATGAACAAATTCTTCTCTATTTTGATACATCCAATTTTATCACTTTCAATGAAAATATTGAATTGTTTCAAGCGTCTGCTTTCCGACTATGCGTTTTTGTTGAAACGCTTTGATTTGTTCTCTGAAAAAAAGTTGCACGCGTGATTATCGAGAAAAATTTCATAGCATTTATGTACTCGTCTGTCTTTCGAGGTCGGGTCGATTGCAATAAGCCAGCGAACGAAGCCACACAGTTGTTAACGCCGACCTCGCCCATGCCGAATAAGCAAGAATCTCATCCGTTGTGGTGGATGCCGTACCTGACGTAAACGAAGCTTTAGGTAGATGAAAGCGCTGTTACAGCTCTACAAAACGTACATGCCAAATTTGCGCTTAGCGCTCACTGTATCTCAGCCGGCTTTATGCAAAGAAAAATGAAATAAATTTCAAGTTGCACTACGCTGGAACTAACATTCTATGGGAACAGTTATGCGTGTTTCTTTAGATTCATGTAGTGTGCTTTTTTAGAGCTTGAAGGAACATGTGCCCTCTCGTGTGACCAGCGCACTCTTTGATTCGGAAATTTATTCGGTTACCTGTCTTTTCAGTCATCATTTATACAAGTTGAAATCTGGAAAAAAGTGAGAATTAGTAAACAATCACAAGTACTTCATCTAAGAATGTGAACTTTCACTTTATGATGGCATACCACAGGGGTACAGGAGGCTGTTAGGGCAGTACTGCAACGTCGTAGTGACGGTTATGAACTTTGGAATTGTAATGCTGCGAATCCCGAATTTATTTTTTTAGCGAAGCTTTTAATAGGCCATTCCTGCGGAGAGCGTCGGCAGCATCGGCGTGAACATGCTGGCCACCCCAGCGAAGCGCGTCTGCGCTCGCCCGCTGGACTAGCTGGCCTGTACACCCACTGGGTTATTGCTCTCTAATGGTGCGTTGCTGGGGCAAGCGCCAGCGGCGTCGGCGTAACCAAGTGAACGAACGCCACGAATGAAAGTGAACGCGGAGCGCGGCGTAGTTGAAAGAAAGGCCACAGCGAAGAGAGGAGAGGAAAGCACAGGAGGGTGCAGCGGAACGATGAGGCGGTAAGCGGAAGAGGAGAGGAGGGGAGAGGGCCTGCGCATGCCCTGAGCGGCGGCGCCCACGGCATCCCTCGTCGCGTGGGCGATCTCATCTGCGCTTCCGAGGAAGGGCCAGGGCACCGTGAGGTGGGGAGGACTGCGCTCGTGCGCGGCGTCAACTGCTGAGGTCAGTCCGCGGCGTCTGCGTGTGCGATGTGAATCACTGCTACTGCCAGGAGCGATGGCGAGGTCTTACGAGTAAGGCTAGATGTGACGCTTCCTTGGGTGTTGTCGCCGCTGACACTAGTGGCAGGAAGAGCCACTCGATGAAGGGCCGCTCTTGTCGTTGGCGGAACGAGAGCGTGAAAAGCGTAGTGCAGCACAAGACGTGCTGTATGGTGACGATGGCTACGATATGGCGCCAGAGTAGGGTGCGTCGTCGGTTTGGAAACGAAGCGCTGCGTGAGCGGAGGTCTGTCTGCGGCAGCTACTCTGAATCGCAACCCACGCTTCGCACACTTGCTGCACAACGGTGCGCAGCGAGCACAGTCGTCGTTCCTCGAAACCTTAACTGCGGGCAACTTCATCGGCTGTTTGTAAATGACTCAGCGTGCATTCCAACATAATCGCTGGTGCTCGCGCGCATTCTAGGCTGTACCCTACTATTCACCTCGCGGATGCAATCTGGGGCCGTGTGATGTGAAAGTATTTGATTGAGATTTTATTTTATTCTCCTGACAGTAAATCTACGCATCAGTCGAAATAAGCGTCGGGCGCTGACCCGCATCGCTGTTTGACCTTCTCACTCAAACGCTGTCCTCGTTTATATGTGGCCACTTTTGTATAGCTTTTCTTCTACAATTGTCTGACAATATTCGAGCAGCGCGAGTGAGTGGAGAGGGGTGAGTGAGTCCGAGCTACCACAATGAAAGTAGATAACCGCATGAAGAGGGCGGTGCCAGCCTCGACGATTGGTCCGCTTTACGTTGCTTGGTTGGCGTTAGCCGGTCGAAAATCGCGGTGGCATGCAACGGAAGTTTGAAAATGCCGATAAAACGGATCATAACTGAGGACGGGTTGCCAGAGAAATGTCCTACATGTACGGGGCCGAAGGTTCGGCAGTGTTATATTTTATTGTTCTTGTACGCAGATAAATGAATTCTCTTCGGCAGAACCGTGTAGCTCCTCGCTAGATCCGAGTAGTAACATAACTCTGACACCTGATTTAAAGCATTACCACAAAATACAGTAAAAAAGAAATTTCGTTCACAAAGAAGAGAAACAAAGTGAGCTCGTGTAAAGAACAACCTTCCGTTCAAACAGCCACGTCACGCCAACAAGAGGGAACTGCATGGACCCTAGAAGCACTACACAGGGCTTAAGCCGCCACGAAATTGAACCAGTCTATTATTCCTGACATTTCAAAAGCATTAAGCAGGAATGAAAGAGGTGTGATTACCAAAGCCCTAAATTTTAGTCACAGGAGCAACACAATAAATGAATTCTAGCCTCACACGTACCTTACAAACACATCCCGACGAATGCGCAGTAAGCATTTTTTCGCAGACAACAACACAAGATGCACTGGGACGACAATATTTAGAGTACAATGCACTTGGGCTCTCGAATAAGAAAAAAGCCATAGAACTCGGCCTATATCTTAAAACTGTCAATCAAGAAATCATATGCCGATCCAAGACAGCTAAGTGACCTGAAAGCTTAACGGCCTCAGAATGGCGCGTCGTCTCAAATCTTAGTTCCCGGAACGACAAGATCATTAAAGGAGTTTTGAACACTCTTTATCAAAGTGAATCGAGAAATGCATCTTAAGTGAAAATAGGCTATTTCGGAAATATTTTACAGCAAAAAGTACTTAAACGGGTTCAGCAGAAACAGAGTTTTTGGCAATCAAAGATGGCATCCGATGTGCACTTCTTCCCTCTTCAATGCCTTGAACTGCGAACGATGCGGCCTATATAGTGGGGCGTGCCCACAACGCTGCGCCTTCTAAATGTCACCGTGGTGCACAGTTACAATTTCATTTTGGATGTTAACGTAAACACCACGATGCAGTTGTCTTCAGCGAGCGGCAGTGCGCTTTGGCATTAGACTCTTGGCGGCACCCCGCGGCGGCCACATTATCTGCGCTACGTAGCAGACCCCAGCGGCCAATAGCATCCGCATATGGGAATCCGCTTATTACGAAATTAAGCTTCCATAAGAGAATGACGAGCAGGCTTCCGTTGAAAAGAGAGCGTTTGAGATAAAGGTGACATCGCGCTCCTCTTGCGAGCTCCACGCACCGCGTAGTACAGCAAAATGCGCTTAGTATGTTATTAGCCCGAGAATATTAGCCCAGACTATGTTATGTTAGCCCGACGGGTGGTTCAGGGACTCTTTAACAAAGCAGATCAGGGTAGAAGTGTAGTTGTTTGGTCGGTAGATAAGTAGAAGCAGGAGACTTGCAGCTGAACATTACCGTAAGCTAGACAAAGCTCGGACATTACCACACACGCTGACAATTACTAGCAGGCTGATATCACTTTTTGCGGATGACTTCATACTACGGTCAAAATTCAGATTTCTTAAACCAAGTAACAAAAATGCAGGACGCTTCTACATTCTTCTGAGACTTCATACAATTCCACCCACTGAACTGTACATCGCTAATATCCCAGAGCGTCCGATGGTATCAAGTAAGAACATTGCGACATACAACCTCTCCACGGACTCTAGAAACAGATTTCATATCTCGCTGCCCAGCCATGCCCCACACGTACCTAAGACGCATAGAGGACATGTCTATAGTGTGGGGAGATGTTCAGAACATTCCGAAGTTTTGAGCACCAAAAATGAAATTTACGTCGGAGTCTTTAACACAGCGCACCAACATACTGGACACAACAGTATAGATTGAGAGCGAGATAACATAGGTAACGCTGCATAGGAAAGTTTTTGACAAACCACAATCACTAGAATATACAGGCTACCAACCCCGACAATGCAAACTAGCCACACGATTTCATCGTATTTTAGTTGAAAACCAAGCTTGCACAGGCAAACTCGATCCGCTAGAATAAATGCTATCAATACAGAACCACCCGTACACTCCCCTTCAAAGACCTACGCCGATGCAAGCAAACTTGAACGAGCCGAGAACCGTAAACCTCGCCCTAAGATCGCAAGAACAACAACGCCGCTTCTTACTACTAAATTCCTAAACGCACTGCCAAACGGGAGCAACATCATCAACAAGTACTACGCAACTCCGTTACGCATTGCACAAACTTAAACCAACGGTGAAAGTACTTCGAAAGGTATGGTAGGCACGTACGGTATATCAGGGAGTTTTGTGACTTTCTCAAACTCTTCAGAAAGAAAATTAAAAAAAGAAATTTCAGGTGCTTAGTAGCTGCATTGCTCACTACGCATATCAAGTTGTATACAAAAATACGGAGAACAGTTTTAGTTGTTTTACAGCGTAAGCTGTTATTGCCTCATTCCAATAGTCTTGTTGGTTGGCGATTTGTCTGCCGCCGCCGCCGCCTCCATTATCTGTTGCAGCTATTCCCTTGAAAAAAAAAAAAACTAAAGGCTAGTTCCCGCCATGATCGAGTCCGGGATATCTGTGCGGGAGTGAGTGATTCTACCACTGCGCCACGCCCACGCTTTTTATTTTCTGTCATCACATTTACTACAGCAACATGTAACCGAAAATTGAAGGGACACTTAGTTATCCTTACCTACATGAATTCGAAAGCACTGCGGCCACGTCAGCAGAGGCGCGGCGAAGCCCTGTGGCGTCACTGGCAGATTCGCATTACTCGAGCTGAACGTCATCAGACGCGCCATGACATTACCAACGATGTTCGTCATAAGGTGCGCACAACGCAAGGTCGTGGGTTCTATTTCCACAAATGGTTGTGGGTTTGACTGCGTTAGTTGACTATATCTTAATTAACTGTGCCCTAATTAACTTCACCCTAATTAAGACCAAAGGTCGTGGGTGTGATTCCCACCGAAGGACGAGGGTTCGGTGACTTTGTGTAGGGACGCGAGCACCGGCAACTGTATAGTATTTTCGGCCTCATTAGCGATATAATGCTTTCGCATGAACAAAACAATTCTCTAATTGTGGATAGTTATAAAATGAGGGTTACAATGATAGTCAAACACAGAAGGGGCACTATATGCAGATGACTTGTCCATATAGGCGTCTGACTCGAGTACCTAATCCGTTCAGCAGTGTTAGGCAGCTACAAGCTGGCCTAACACTAATTAATAATTTTTTGAAAAGCAGATGTATGATTATTTCACATGAGAAAAGTGCTGTACTTCCTTTTACAAGGAAATGCCTCAAGAGATTTCAGCCCATACCAGACTCTCAGCGTCTGCAACTTCTGCGACAAGTTCTTGGGTATTATCATAGAGCAAGGGCTATCATGGGCTCCCCAAATAAAAGCATTACAGGAAAAATTCAGCGCCCTAATCAACATTCTCCGTCGATTTGCTGGAGTGAGATGGGGTAGTTCAGCCTCTTCCTTATTACGCATTCACTCGGCAATTAATAGATGAAGGATAGCATACCCTGCTCTTCTGCTGCATGAAATATCCTGTAATCTAGAGAAAACAATTCGAAGGTTGCTGGCCAGAAGCCTTCGAATATGTCTTGGTGTCCCGCGTGCATCTGCCAGTGCCTTGGTCATTGCCGACTCCCGTCAACCAACTTTACATGCACTAAGATTTACTGAAACATGTCACGTTTTCATTTGGCTACACAACACGCTAATCATCTACTATGTCAAGACCTTTAGGAAAGAACCGCTGCACGCGTACATGAAGAATTACGGTGGTGCAAAAACATACTGCCTGCTTACGAACACTGGCCTACTTGCGCAACTCATTCCCCATGGCGACTAGAAATTCCAGAAATAGTCACTTCAATTTCTGGTGTAGGTCGCAAATGTGATAGGCCCGTAGTTGCGATAAAGCCATAAACTTGACCACATCTTTGCACTAAGTACGCAGATCACATTCACGTGTACAATGGCTCATGCTGGAAACAAAGCTCTACATGTGCGTTTTACATACCTGCATACCAAGAGAAAAGAACCCATAAGCTTTGCCACTTTACAACGTCGACAATTGATGAACTTTACGCAATACTTTCTGCTTTACGTCACATATGTCATCAGTCAGAACCTCTTCGTTGGGTAATTCTGAGTAACGCACAAGACTCATTGCTGTGGTTAAAGGAAATCAGCTTAAGAAAAGGAAACATCACATTGACATACGAAATACAGAAGACATAAGCAATAGCGAAAGATCTACGACACGACATAACTCTCCAGTGGGTTCCGACTCACTGTGAAATCATGCAAAATATAAAAGCTGATCACATGGCACGTGCAGCACATCAACAGAATTATTACTACTTCCTCTAGCGGCGAGTAATGCGCGATGTCTATTGAACAAACTATACAGTAGATTGTCCAAGGAAACTTGGTTTATGAATGATGCGCAGAACTGTCAATTATATAGTATAAATTGTAAAATAGAATTCAATATTCCGTTTAAAATTAGTCGATCTGTTGAAACAACAGTTCATGAACTTCGAATAGGCACTACCTATACTAAAAGCTTCTTGTATAGATAAGAAAAGGTAACTCTGCTACATGCTCATGTGAAGACGCTGAAGAAGACATATAACACCTTCTTCTACACTGTAAAAATCACTATTCTCCCCACAAGAATCTCTCGAAAAAACTACATGGCTTGGATAGACGGTCCACTATCCTTAGGAAAACAAATTAGGCCCATGGCCAACAGAAAAAATTCAAACCATCGCTGCGCGCGCCTTAGTACAGCTTTTAGAGGAACAAAAATGTCACAAAATACAAAGTCGTACAATAGTTACAGCTAGCACAGTCATTATTAACAGGCACCCTTAATCACATGTGCATTGTGTCTTCGTGTTCACGTAGCATTTGTATTTGTTGCAATTAAAAATACGGCGCCCCCCACACATCTTTGCAAGGGGAAGACGCAATAGATCTCCGCAGGATTCAAACGGGGGTCTACCCAAATTTATTAAGATTAAGCAAAATTTTCCCAACGATGTACGCGCGTGCCTGTCCGTGGTGTAGCGACTCACCACCGTCTTTGTACCACATCTCATGGGGATGCCAAAATAGACCGCCAAATTTAAATGCCTACTTAGTTAGGTATAATCTAACCAACACACTGGAGCAATGGGAGGCACAACTCGCCAGCTCAGACCCGAAGGTGCAGAAGGGGCGATACCCTACAAGATCAGGCGGACTCACTTGGGGAGCACTTTGAGAGCGTGTCAAGTGCCAATCATTACTCGCAATCCTTTCTGAAATATAAACAAATAGAAGAATGTAAGCCTCTCATGAGAAAATGTCAACTGAATGAACCATACAATTGTCCTTTTAGCATTGCCGAGTTGAGAGCTGCCTTGAGCGCATGCAAGAGCTCTGCCCCGGGATCTGACAGAATCATGTATGAAATGATCAAAAACTTAGATAAAGACACCCAACTTACACTACTCACACTTTTCAACACCATCTGGGATGCAGGGTACCTTCCAACCGCGTGGAAGGAAGCCATTGTAGTCCCTGTTTTGAAACAAGGCAAAGACCCTTCCTCAGTGGCAAGTTACCGCCCGATAGCCCTCACAAGTTCCCTTTGTAAGGTGTTCGAAAAAATGATAAATCGGCGACTCATCTTTTTCCTTGAACAGAGCAAAATTCTTGATCCTTATCAGTGCGGCTTCCGAGAAGGACGCTCCACAACTGACCACCTTGTACGTGTAGAAGCAAATATCCGGGACGCATTTGTACACAAACAATTCTTCTTATCCATATTCCTCGATATGGAGAAGGCGTACGATACGACGTGGCGTTACGGAATCTTAAGAGACTTGTCAGAAATGGGCATCCATGGTAATATGTTTAATATAATAAAAAGCTATCTGTCAAATCGTACCTTCCGGGTAAAAGTCGGCAATGCACTCTCACGTCCTTTTACGCAAGAAACGGGTGTACCCCAAGGAGGCGTGCTCAGCTGCACGCTATTTATCGTGAAGATGAATACGCTTCGTGCTTCACTGCCACCCGCCATCTTTTACTCTGTCTACGTGGACGACATTCAAATAGCCTTCAAATCTTGTAACCTCGCAGTCTGCGAGAGACAGGTACAGCATGGCCTGAACAAA
Organism: Dermacentor albipictus; assembly: GCF_038994185.2. NCBI lineage: Eukaryota > Metazoa > Arthropoda > Arachnida > Ixodida > Ixodidae > Dermacentor > Dermacentor albipictus. The sequence continues at coordinate 92,276,751 of NC_091825.1, forward strand.
GTGTCAATGTGGGCAGACAAGAATGGGTTTAAGATAAATCCTAACAAAAGCTCTTGTGTTCTTTTTACTAGAAAGAGAGGACTTATCCCAGATCCTTGCATAGAACTGCGTGGACAACAGATACCTGTAAGGAAAGAACACAAATTTCTAGGTGTCATACTTGACTACAGACTCACCTTCGTCCCTCACATTAAACATCTCAAAGAAAAGTGTCTAAAAACAATGAACATAATCAAACTTCCCCGCAGGGGCGCCTGCGTCAGCAGGCGTTTGGTGTGTTGCGACACCACGTACCCGAGCACACGAGGGTTGGACCCTCCCGCGTTTAACTGTGCGTGGCTTAGCCGTGTCCGGGGAAAAGGGGATCCTGGGGGTTGAGCCGATGCTGGGTGTTCGGACCTTTAAGGCCCCCCGGCGGAGGCAACACACCCCTTTGGCCTCGGCTTCACGTAGACGGCACCCCCGGACTGACCCACCCGGGGGAAATCGGTAGTTGCCTTTTCCTGTCTCTCTCTCCCTCCAGCCTTCGTCTTTCTCTTACTTTTCATCTTTCCTGTCTTCTCCTAGCTTCCGCTTACTTCCGATTTTTCCAGGCAGCAAGGGTTAACCTTGTGTGAATATCCAACCTAGGTTATTTCATATTTGGTTATAGTGGTAATGTACAGCTGGCGTTTGCAGGCTGTGTTTCACAGGCCTGCAGCGTCCCCTTGTAGGACTCCACGGTGGGTGGCTGGCGTTACTGCCGAAATTACAATCTCATATGGCTACCTCCTTTCCCCAACTACCTGATCGCTCCCTGAAGAGGGGGCGCACCGATGATGTTTTAGAATTTTTCGCCCGTCAAAAAGAAACTTTTCCACGCTTCCACGTAGTCCACTCCGAAACACCAAACAAACCCGTAAGAGCAATCTCACCATTTCTTGTATCCAAATCTCTGACCCAAGTTCTTGGTACAGGTTACAAGGTATCCAGAATGGCAAGTGGTGATCTCCTCTTGGAGCTCCGAAACCTGAAGCAATATGAAAACCTACCCAAGCTAGTATCATTTGGCGACGCCAAAGTGACAGTAACTCCGCATCGAACTATGAATACCACCCGTGGCGTGGTCTCCGATGATGATCTCTTGGAGCTGACTGAGGCTGAGCTCTTGGAGGGCTTCAGTGAGCAGAACGTCATCAACGTTAAGCGAATTAAGATGAGGCGTGACAACAAGGAAATACAGACCAAACATCTGATACTTACTTTTAACACAAGTGTCCTGCCCGACTCCATCGAGGCCGGGTATATCAAGCTCCGTGTTCGGCCATACATCCCGAATCCCCTGCGTTGTTTCAAATGCCAGCGTTTTGGTCACAGCTCACAGAGCTGCCGAGGCCGCCAAACCTGCGCTAAATGCAGTGCTAATGAGCACACTTCTGAATCTTGTGAAAACTCTCTCCACTGCGTAAACTGTGAAGGCGAGCACGCTGCATACTCGCGGTCGTGCCCATCTTGGAAGAAAGAAAAGGAAATAGTTACGATTAAAGTAAAAGAAAACATAAGTTTCAAAGAAGCACGCAGGCGGGTATCTTTCCTGCCAAAGCACACCTTTGCCGAAGTGGCGCGTCAGGGGGCAGCGCCACAACGGCCTCCGGCGGCTGTCCGACCCACACCCAGTGAGGCGGCAGTGACGCCATCCGCCCCCTCGGCGACTGCAGCTACCGCTGCTTCGCCAACACAACAGGCGGGGCCAACGACCACGAAGGTGGGCGCAGCCGAGGCTACCCCCACCTCCCCGGCCCCATCCAGCGCTGGCAACAGCCGGCGCAGCCAGATCCCTCAGGGAGCCTCATCGACCTCCGGGCTGGTGGGCGCAGGGATCTTGCCTTCCGAGGCAGGACCCTCACAGAAAACTCGCTCGCAAGAGCATGTGTCCGGCGCCTCACAAGAGGCAATGGACACTACACCTAGCCTCAAGGCGCACCAAGCGCCCAAGGAGCGGCGAGGCTCCCTCGAACGCTCCAGAAAGGGCAAAACCCCGATTACAGGGCCTCGAAAGAGCTCTGTAATCTAAGGCATAACATCCGTTTCCTGACACACAGCACCTACTCACTTCCAATATGGATACACAAATAATCCAATGGAACATCAGAGGTCTTCTTAGAAACCTAGATGATATGCAGGAACTCATTCAAAAACACAATCCCAAAGTGCTGTGTTTACAGGAAACACACCTAAAATCCAAACATACAAAGTTTCTCCGACAGTACATAACTTATCGCAAAGATCGCGATGATGCTGTCGCATCATCGGGCGGTGTCGCCATTGTTATCCATAAGAGCATTGCGTGTCAACGTTTACAGCTACAAACGCCTCTCGAAGCAGTGGCGGTTCGAGCTGTTCTCCTAAAAAAACTCATCACCATTAGCTCTCTTTACATACCCCCACATTACAAATTAACGAAACATGAATTTCAATCCTATGTAGATGAATTGCCAGAACCTTATGTTGTTCTTGGCGATTTCAATGCGCATAGCACCTTGTGGGGAGACTCTCGCATCGATGCGCGAGGTCGTCTCGTTGAACAGTTCCTTTTTTCTTCTGGAGCGTGCCTTCTAAATACGAAAGAACCCACATATTATTCTCTTGCAAACAGATCCTTTTCGTCAATAGACCTTAGTATAGTCTCCGCGTCTATACTGCCTGAGCTCAAATGGGAAGTTACGAGCAATCCTTACGGGAGCGATCACTTCCCCGTACTGCTAAAACATCTAAAGAAAATGAATTTCCCCCACAAGTTCCTAGGTGGAAGATAGATACAGCCGACTGGGAGAAATTTCGAAATCTATCTAGACTCTCATGGGCTGATATGTCTTCTCTAGAAATCGATGCCGCTGTGGAGTATTTTACAGCATTCATAATAGATGCCGCATCTAAATGCATATCTGAAGGAAGCGGTTTGGCATGCAGACGGCGTGTCCCGTGGTGGAACGAGGAATGTACGATTGCTCGTAAGAAACAGAACAAAGCGTGGGGGTTGCTACGCGCTTCCCCCACTGCAGAGAATCTTATCAACTTTAAGAAAGTAAAATCTCAAGGCAGGAGAACCCGCAGGCAGGCCAGAAGAGAAAGTTGGCAGAACTTTTTATCAAGTATTAACTCGTTTACAGATGAGGCGAAAGTCTGGAACCGCGTAAATAGAATTAGAGGGCGGCAAACATATTCACTCCCACTAGTAAATACACAGGGCGATACACTGAAAGATCAAGCCGACTCACTGGGGGAACACTTTGAGAGTGTATCAAGCTCAAATCATTATTCACAACCCTTCCTAAAATATAAACAAATAGAAGAATGCAAGCCACTCATCAATAAATGTCGACAGAATGAACCGTACAATTGCCCTTTTAGTGCTGCCGAGTTGAAAGCTGCCTTGAGCGCATGCAAGACCTCTGCACCGGGATCCGATAGAATCATGTATGCAATGCTCAAAAACTTACACAATGACACACAAGTAACACTACTTACACTCTTCAACACTATCTGGGACGCAGCGTACCTTCCAACGGCATGGAAAGAAGCCATTGTGGTCCCTGTTTTGAAACAAGGGAAAGACCCTTCTTCAGTGGCAAGTTACCGCCCGATAGCCCTCACAAGCTGCATGTGTAAGGTATTTGAAAAAATGATAAATCGGCGACTCATCCATTTCCTTGAACAAAACAAAATGCTTGATCTCTTTCAGTGTGGCTTCCGAGAAGGGCGCTGCACAACCGACCATCTTGTACGTATTGAAGCACATATTCGTGACGCGTTTGTACACAAACAGTTCTTCTTATCGATATTCCTCGATATGGAGAAGGCGCACGATACGACCTGGCGCTATGGAATCTTGAGAGATTTGTCAGAAATGGGAATTCATGGTAATATGCTAAACGTAATAAAAAGCTACCTGTCCAATCGTACCTTCCGGGTGAAAGTAGGCAATGTGCTGTCACGTCCTTTTGCACAAGAAACCGGTGTACCCCAGGGTGGCGTGCTCAGTTGCACACTTTTTATTGTTAAGATGACAACACTTCGTGCTTCCTTACCACCCGCCATCTTTTACTCTGTCTACGTGGACGACATTCAAATAGGTTTCAAATCCTGTAACCTCGCAGTGTGCGAAAGACAGGTGCAGCATGGTTTGAACAAGGTGTCAGGGTGGGCAGAGAAAAATGGATTCAAAATCAATCCCCATAAGAGTTCTTGTGTTTTGTTTACAAGGAAGAGAGGCCTGGTTCCGGATCCCTGCGTAGAAGTGTGTGGACAACAGATACCTGTAAACAAAGAACACAAATTTCTAGGTGTCATACTTGACTACAGACTCACTTTCATCCCACACATTAAACATCTTAAAGAAAAATGTCTGAAAACAATGAACATAATGAAACTTCTATCCCAGACTACGTGGGGTAGTGACAGGAAGTGTTTATTGAATCTATATAAAAGCCTCATTCGATCGCGACTAGACTATGGTGCCGTCATTTATCACTCTGCCGCCCCGAGCGCACTAAAGATGCTAGACCCTGTTCACCATCTGGGTATCCGTTTAGCCACAGGAGCTTTCAGAACGAGTCCCGTACAAAGTTTATATGCAGAATCGAATGAGTGGTCACTTCATATCCAGAGAACATACATCAGCCAAACATATTTTTTGAAAGTCCACTCTAATCCCGAACATCTCTGTTTTAACACCATTAATGATATGACATATGCTACACTATTTCGTAATCGTCCTTCCTTAAGACAGCCTTTCTCTCTGCGTGTGAGGGAGCTTAGTCATGAAATGCATGTTCCACTCCTCGAACTTCGCCTAATGCATCCAGCCAAGCTGCTACCTCCTTGGGAGTGGCAGCTGATACAATGTGATACATCTTTCATGGAAGTTACAAAAAACGCTCCAGAGATTGAAATCAAGATGCATTTCCGGGAACTCCAGTACAAATACTCCTGCACGGAGTTCTACACAGACGCATCGAAGTCACACGATGGGGTGTCTTATGCAGCCGTCGGTCCATCCTTCTCGGAATCCGACGTACTGCACCCGGAAACTAGTATCTTTACGGCTGAGGCCTACGGACTGCTGTCAGCCGTAAAGCATATAAATAAATCACAGCTCCAGAAATCAATTATATATACGGACTCCCTCAGTGTTGTGAAGGCCTTGATGTCTTTCTGTAATCACAGAAATCCAGTATTTAATGATCTCTACTCCGCACTGTGCAAAGCATATGTATCTAACCAACATGTGATCATATGCTGGGTACCTGGACATAGGGGCATCGAGGGAAACGTTTTAGCCGACCAGATGGCCACATCAATCTCATTGCATGCAATTAATCCTACTGCTTCGGTCCCTGTCACAGACCTGAAGCCTTTTTTAAGAAGGAAACTACGAAGCCACTGGCAACGCATGTGGGACGAAGAAATCAATAATAAACTGCATGTAATAAAGCCACAATTAGGTTTCTGGCCTCCTGTAACAAAATCCCGCAGGACAGATGTCCTATTCTGCCGTCTTAGAATAGGACACACTTTTGGAACACATAACTTTTTACTCACAGGAAACGAGCCTCCAACCTGTGGTAGATGCGGGGAGAGGCTGACCGTCCTCCACGTCCTACTGGAGTGTCGGGAAGCCGAATATGAAAGAAAGAAACATTTTCCCTTAGCATACCGACAGCATATTCCCCTTCATCCTGTAATGTTACTCGGCCCAGAACCGCTCTTCGACACTAACGCAGTCCTAAGTTATCTGAAAGATGTTGTGTTGCATTTTGTTAGCCCAACATGTTCGTAGCGTCTCCTCTCTTCAGAGGATGGCGCTGCGATAGTTCTTTCGTGTAGCACGTGCCTCTAGGCCCTTGTGTTTGAAGGGCTCTGGCGAGGCAACAGTGCTCCAGGCATTTTTACCATCTCATATATTTTCTATTCTGCATCATTCTTTCACGATGGATTTTAGTGTTCATAGTATTCGTCATCTGTCATCGCCATAATTTTATAGCACGTAGATTTTACGCACTTTACAGCGACAATTTTTAGGCCACTTTACAGCCAACTCACATCTCCATAACACATCGTCAACATCACCACTTGTCATGGCGCTCTTTGGCCAAACCTGGCCCTTGCGCCATTAAACACCACATATCATCATCATCATAATCAAACTTCTATCCCAGACTACGTGGGGTAGTGACAGGAAGTGCTTAATGAATCTCTATAAAAGCCTCATTCGATCACGACTAGACTATGGCGCCGTGATTTACCACTCTGCCGCCCCAAGCGCACTAAGGATGCTAGACCCAGTCCACCATCTAGGAATCCGACTGGCCACTGGCGCTTTCAGAACGAGTCCCATACAAAGTCTATATGTAGAATCAAATGAGTGGTCACTTCATCTGCAGAGAACATACACCAGCCATACATATTTTCTGAAAGTCCACTCAAACCCCCAACATCCCTGTTATAATACCATTAATGACATGACATGTGCTACACTCTTTCGCAATCGTCCGTCCGTAAGACAGCCTTTCTCGCTGCGTGTGAGGGAGCTTAGCGAAGAAATGCACGTTCCACTCCTCGAACTTCGCCTAATGCATCCAGCCAAGCTGCTACCTCCTTGGGAGTGGCAGCTCATACAATGTGATATATCGTTCGTGGAAGTCACAAAGCATGCTCCAGAGATTGAAATCAAAATGCATTTCCGGGAACTCCAGCACAAATACTCCTGCACGGAGTTCTACACAGACGCATCAAAGTCACGCGACGGGGTATCCTATGCAGCCGTCGGTCCATCCTTCTCGGAATCCGACGTACTGCACCCGGAAACTAGTATCTTTACGGCTGAGGCCTACGGACTGCTATCGGCCGTAAAGCATATAAATAAATCACAACTCCAGAAATCAATTATATATACGGACTCCCTCAGTGCTGTGAAGGCCTTGATGTCTTTCTGTAATCACAAAAATCCAGTATTTAACGAGCTCTACTCCGCACTGTGCAAAGCATATGTATCTAACCAACATGTGATCATATGCTGGGTACCTGGACATAGGGGCATCGAGGGAAACGTTCTAGCCGACCAGGTGGCCACATCAATCTCATTGCATGCAGTTAATCCTACTGCTTCGGTCCCTGTCACAGACCTGAAGCCTTTCTTAAGAAGGAAACTACGAAACCACTGGCAACGCATGCGGGACGAAGAAATCAATAATAAACTGCATGTAATAAAGCCACAATTAGGTTTCTGGCCTCCTGTAACAAAATCCCGCAGGACAGATGTCCTATTCTGCCGTCTTAGAATAGGACACACTTTTGGAACACATAACTTCTTACTCACGGGAAACGAGCCTCCAACCTGTGGTAGATGCGGGGAAAGGCTGACCGTCCTCCACGTTCTACTGGAGTGTCGGGAAGCCGAATCTGAAAGAAGGAAACATTTTCTCTTAGCATACCGGCAGCAGATCCCCCTTCATCCTGCTATGTTACTTGGACCAGAACCACTCTTTGACACCAATGCCGTCCTAGGCTTTTTGAAAGATGTTGTATTGCATGTTATTAGCCCCACACATTCGTAGCGCTTCCTCTCTCCAGAGGATGCCGCTGTGATCATTATATTGAATAGCACATGCCTCTAGGCCCTTGTGGTTCAAGGGCTCAGGCGAGGCAGCAGTGCTCCAAGTAATTTTACCATAAATATATTTTATATTTTGCATCATTATTCTACCATGGATTTTAGTATTTAGAGTATTCGTCATTAGTCATAGCCATAATTTTATAGCACGTAGATTTTACGCACTTTACAGCGACAATTTTTTAGGCCACTTTACAGCCAAGTCACATCTCCATAATACATCGTCAACATCACCACTTGTCATGGCGCTCTTTGGCCAAACCTGGCCCTTGCGCCATTAAACACCACATATCATCATCATCAAGGTGCAGAAGGCCCTTCTTGGTCACGTTCGGCTAGCGGCAGAAGCCAGTGGAGCCCTGGACTTGGGGCACCACCCATCAAGCTCCTAATCCCCTATCCCCATTTCCCCAATTCAATAAAGTTATTCTCTCTGTTGCAATTAGAGTGCGGTATTCAAATGCCCAACATATTCTGTGTGAATATTTCCGTTTTGTGAACATTTATGCTGTGGGAATTCGTGTGTTACGTGTGAACACTGGTTTTGTGAATGTTTACAGTGTACGAACTTTTCTGTTGCGCGGGCATTTATTTATATTGCAGTACTGAGACTTAGTACGTGAATGTTCGTTCATGTGTTTATTTGTCCATTTTGTCATTGTTGGCACCTTTCCGACGATAACTATCACGCAAAAGAAGAGTAGCCGGCGCCACACATAGGCACCAAGCTCTCCTTAAATTCATTTAATAATAATAAAAAAGGGGCACTGCTCGGGCTTTAGGTGGACGCGCTAGTTTCGCTTTAAAGTGGGAGGGATGGCGTAAGAACAAGCATCGCACCAATGTGGGTACTAGTCCGGTTAAATATTAAATTCTTCATAAATATGCTTAGTTTCACAATCATTTGGATGCAAATGGTCCTTCTAGGCATAATGGGTTATGCCTTGCGGTACATCGCTTGTGCTTTCCACGAACTGCGCAATTCCGTGAGAAAAAAGGCAAATCGAAAGGTACATTTTCATCAGATGTCTGCAGCAGCTATCGCACAGTATGAAGGTTGATCTCGAAATCTTTCTTTATAGTTAGTTGGAAAACATCCTGAAATAAAATGGTGCCTGTGCAACTAATAAAACAATGTTCAGGTGTCTCTGGCACATCACAAAGACGACAGTTAACAGAGCATACAAAGATACCCTTACTCTGTAGCTATGTTTTTACCAGTAAGGTTGAACTATGAAGATTATGAAAAAATGCCCCGCAGGGGCGTCTGCGTCAGCAGGCGTTTGGTGTGTTGCGACACCACGTACCCGAGCACACGAGGGTTGGACCCTCCCGCGTGTAGCCGTGCGCGGCTTAGCCGTGTCTGGGGAAAAGGGGATCCTGGAGGTTGAGCTGATGCTGGGTGTCTGGACCTTTAATGCCCCCCGGCGGAGGCAACACACCTCTTTGGCCTCGGCTTCACATAGACGGCACCTCCAGGCTGACCCACCTGGAGGAAATCGGCAGTCACCTTTTCCTGTCCTCCTCTTCAATCTTCGTCTTTCTCTCTCACTTTCAATCTTTCCTGTCTTCTCTTCGCTTCTTCTTACTTCCAGACTTCCAGGTGGCGAGGGTTAACCTGGTGTAGTTATCCAACCTTGGGTATCGTATATTAGGTTATAGCGGCGATGCATGGCTGGCGTCTGCAGGTATTTTCCCGACCTTGTAGCGTCCCCTTGTTGGGCTCGGTGGTGGGTGGCCACCATCGCCGCCGAATTTTCCAATTTTTTATGGCTGAAGCTTTTCCCCTATTACCTGATCGCTCCCTGAAGAGGGGGCGCACCGATGAACCTTTCAGTTTTTTTATGCAACCAAAAGAGTCCTTCCCGAAATACCACGTCGTTCACAGTCAACACGAAACTAAGACTGTCCGTATGATATCACCTTTTCTTGTAGCGAAATCCCTCACTGAAGCAATAGGCCCAGGATATAAAGTAACAAAGATGGGAAGTGGTGATCTTCTTCTCGAAGTTCGCGACAAGCCACAGTACGACAGACTCTCAAAACTTGTAGCGTTTGGGGACATTCCCGTCTCAGTAGGCCCACACAGGACAATGAATACAGTGCGCGGGGTCATCTCGGAAGATGACCTTCTGGGACTTAGTGAAAGTGAATTACTAGAAGGATGGCAAGAACAGAACGTTGTCAAGGTGCAAAGAATTAAAATAAGAAGAGATGACAAAGAAATACCAACTAGGCACATTATCATAACTTTTGGAACCAGCATTCTTCCTGAATCAATCGAGACCGGTTACTGCAAGCTACGTGTCAGGCCATACATTCCAAACCCACGGCGATGTTTTAAGTGTCAACGTTTTGGGCACGGGTCCCAAACCTGCAGAGGGCGTGCTACATGTGCCAAGTGTAGCTCCGTCGAACACTCTTCTGACGTTTGCAGTTCAGCAACCCACTGTGCCAACTGTGAAGGAGACCACCCTGCTTACTCGCGATCCTGCCCTTCGTGGAAAAAAGAAAAACAAATAATAGAACTCAAGGTAAAACTAAATCTGACTTTCCCAGAGGCACGCAAACGTTTCCATTCCAACAATCAGACCAGTCCTTCTTACACCGAGGTGGCACGCCGGGGGGCAGCGCCACATCGTTCGGCGGCCGCCCAAGTCACTCGGAAAGTGACGGCGGTCACGCCATCCGCCCCCCTGACTGGAACAGCCAACGCTGTTCCGTCGCCCGCAAATGAGGGCCAGCAGACCTCCGGGCCTGTTGTACCCAGGGCCACTGCTCGTGCAGATCGGCCCACCACTCCCGCGAAAGTGCCTGCTCCGCGGGCACTATACACCGCCTCAGACGAGGTGATGGATACAAGCACAAATCCGGCGTCTCAGACGCCCAAGGACCGGCGCAGCTCCCTCGAGCGCGCCGGGAAGAAAGAGAGAGCTCGCATCAAGGGGCCTGAAAAGGTCTCGTGAGCTTATATAATCTAAATTTCTTTGACACACAGCACAAAACACATACATTATGGACACGCAGATAATACAATGGAACGTCAGGGGTTTACTCCACAACCTAGACGACATTAAGGAACTCCTAAATAACTATAATCCAAAGATGCTGTGTGTCCAAGAAACACATCTTAATTCTTCACACACGAACTTTCTCCGGCAGTATGCCATATACCGAAAAGACCGCAACGACGCTTTTGCCTCGTCCGGCGGCGTGGCAATAATTGTAGATAAGAGTGTTGCTTGCCGACAATTACAACTTAAAACACCCCTAGAGGCAGTTGCAGTTCGTGCGATACTGTTTAATAAACTAGTAACGATTGCCTCAGTATACATCCCTCCGAACTGCCATCTTTCAAAAACAGAATTCCAAAGCTTTATCAATGAACTGGTGGAACCTTATATTGTCGTCGGAGATTTCAATGCACACCACACCCTTTGGGGAGGTTGTCGTTGTGATGCCAGGGGACGCCTAGTAGAAAGCCTCCTCTTCACTACAGGTGCATGTTTGCTAAATAATAAAGAGCCTACATTCTATAGCGTGGCAAACAAAACATTTTCATCGATCGATTTGAGTATTGCATCTGGTACACTCGTACCGTATCTAGAGTGGAACGTGCTTAAGAATCCATATGGCAGCGACCATTTTCCAATTGTCATAAAATCAACAAAACGTGATGAATGCTCCCCATGCGTCCCCCGCTGGATAGTCGAGTCAGCCGACTGGAAACGTTATAAAGAACTTACCCGCATGACCTGGGAAGACATCTCTGCACTTTCTATTGATGACGCCGTGGCATATCTGACAGCATTTATAGTAGATGCGGCGTCACTGTGTATCCCTGAATCAAATGGTTCGCCCACTAGGCGACGTGTTCCCTGGTGGAATGCGGAGTGCAAAGAAGCTCGTAAAAATCAAAATAAGGCTTGGAATCACCTTCGCGAATCTCCAACTACCGAAAATCTTATCAATTTCAAGAAAATAAAGTCACTAGGTAGAAGAACACGCCGCCGGGCCAAACGGGAAAGTTGGCAAAAATACATCAGTAGCATCAGTTCATATACAGACGAACGGAAAGCCTGTAATAGGGTCAACAAAATAAAAGGCCGTGAAACTCACCCTCTACCTTTAGTAAACACACAAGGAGACACTATTGAGGACCAAGCTGATTCGCTAGGGGCACATTTCCAGTACATCTCGAGCTCATCCCATTACTCAGACACATTTCTAAGATATCAGCGACAAGCGGAACGACAGCCTCTGAACCGGAAAGGAAATAAAAATGAACCTTACAACCGGCCATTTAACATGGTGGAATTTCAGGCTGCATTGAACTGTTGCAATAAATCAGCTCCTGGAAGCGATCGAATAGCTTATGAAATGATAGAACACCTACACGCCGAAACACACATAACACTACTATCACTCTTTAATTCCATATTCTCTGCCAGTTACATTCCATCTGCCTGGAAGCAAGCAGTCGTCATTCCTATTCTCAAAGAGGGCAAGGATCCAACTTCGGTCTGCAGCTACAGGCCTATAGCCCTGACAAGCTGCCTATGCAAACTCTTTGAGAAAATGGTAAACAAACGCCTAATTCATTATCTTGAGAGCAACAAAATACTAGACCCCATGCAGTGTGGCTTTAGGGAGGGTAGATGTACGACAGATCACCTTGTCCGCATGGAGGCGAATATCCGAGATGCATTCGTGCACAAGCAGTTTTTATTAGCCGTATTTTTAGATATGGAAAAGGCATACGACACAACCTGGCGTTTTGGAATTCTTCGTGATCTGTCTAGTATGGGTGTCAGAGGCAATCTTTTGAACCTCATTCAAAGCTACCTCTCTAATCGTACGTTCCGTGTGAGGGTTGGTAAAGTACTATCTCGTCAATTTACGCAGGAAACAGGTGTGCCACAAGGTGGTGTACTGAGCTGCACGCTCTTCATAGTAAAAATGAATTCCCTCGATAGCGTCATTCCACGAACAATGTTTTATTCAGTGTCTGTGGATGATGTACAGATAGGATTTAAATCATGCAACATTTCTATCTGTGAGCGACATATACAGCTTGGCCTAAACAAAATATCTAAGTGGGCTGACGAGAATGGATTCAAGTTAAACCCCCAAAAAAGCACATGCCTTCTATTTTCGAAAAAGAGAGGTGTATTACCTGACCCTGCTATCTATCTTAATGGACAACGGCTATCTGTCAGCCACGAACATAAATTTTTAGGAATCATCTTAGACTCTAAACTAACATTTGTCCCTCACCTTAAATATCTGAGAGCGAGATGTCTGAAAACAATGAATTTGCTAAAGCTCTTGTCCCGCACATCTTGGGGAAGTGACAGGAGATGCCTTTTGAGCCTCTACAAAAGCCTTATACGGTCCCGTCTCGACTATGGAGCAATAGTATATAGCTCTGCTGCACCTAGTGCTTTAAAGATGCTAGATCCCATTCACCACTTGGGTATACGCCTGACTACAGGCGCTTTTAGGACAAGTCCCGTAGAAAGCCTGTATGTGGAGTGTAATGAATGGTCATTACATCTCCAAAGGACATATTTAACCTTTTCCTATGCTGTCAAGGTCAAATCAGATGTTCAGCATCCATGTCACTCACTTATTCATGAAGAGTCTACAGCCAGATTATTTCGTAACCGCCCAGCTATTAGACCTCCGTTGAGCCTTCGCTTGACAACACTGGCAGAAGAAACAGGTGTCCTAATCCCAGAGAATGTCCAAATGGCACCCACTCGCCTGCTCCCACCATGGGAATGGCAGACCATTGAATGCGACGTCTCCTTCGTAGAAATAACTAAGAGGGCACCAGAAGCACACATACAATTCCATTTTCGTGAACTTCAGGAGAAGTACTCCTGTACAGAATACTATACAGACGCTTCCAAGTCCTCTAAAGGAGTTTCCTACGCAGCTCTGGGACCTTCATTTTCAGAATCCGGGGCACTAAATCCACACGCAAGTATATTTACAGCTGAAGCCTACGCTATACTATCGGCTATACAAAACATAAGGCTCACAAAACTTTCTAGGGCTATTGTGTTTACAGATTCATTGAGTGTAGTCAGAGCCCTACTTAGTCCAAGAAAATACAAGAACTCAGTTTTGAGTGAGCTGTACAGTCTGTTGTGCTCCCTATATATGTGCAATCAAGTGATTGTCATATGCTGGGTACCTGGCCACAAAGATATAAAAGGCAACGAAGCTGCTGACGAAAGCGCTAGGTCAGTAATTTTTAGTCATGCAGATTCAAATATCCCCATCCCTGCCACAGACCTAAAGCCCTTTCTACGCAGTAAATTGAGGAATCACTGGCAGGGCGAATGGGACACACAGGCAATGAATAAGCTTCACATAATAAAACCAAAACTGGGGAACTGGATAAATGGGAAAATAGCAAGGTACAAGGAAGTACTCCTTTGCCGTTTAAGGATAGGCCACACATATGGTACCCACTCTCATCTCTTGACTGGGGGCGATCCTCCAACCTGCGTTAAGTGTGGCAATAGTCTTACAGTCCTCCATGTTCTAATTCAGTGCCGTGCAATAGAAACAGACAGGAAAAAGTATTTCCCTGCTGCATACCGCGAGAATTTACCCCTTCACCCTGCATTTTTTCTTAGCGATGAACCTCTTTTTAATCTGCAAACAGTTTTAGAGTTTTTAGCCGAAACGGACACCCTGAAAATCATCTGGCCAGGCAACTTTTAGCACACGACTAACAGCCCTGCTTTTCAAGGGCTCTCTTGAAACTCTGTTGTCAATGTTAAGTTTTATTGCATCATGTTTTAACGAAAGCCGATTGCCATAGCCCACATCACATCCTAGTCACCGTCATTATTTTAGCACCTATGTATTCTACTCCACTTACAGCGGAAGTTTTTAGGCCGTTTTACAGCCATATCTCATTTACCATGATGAGATCATTGTGCACGTCATCCACAACACATCGTCAACATTACCACCTGTCATGGCGCTCTTTGGCCAAACCTGGCCCTTGCGCCATAAAACACTACACATCATCATCATCATTATGAAAAAATGTTTTGCAACAAGGGGGTATATACATTTTACGAACTTGCTTTAGTACATCATGGCTTGGCTATTCAATCTATAGTGATAGGTAAAATGTACGTGGAAATGGCATGGACTATAAATATTTCTACAACGTTTTACAGAAAACGGAGAACAGGTATTCAGTGGAAAATTGGACTGTCAGGAAACAGACAACCAAGTAAACCTCTTGCATGAACCCCCACAAGCAAGAAGGCGAAGATGCTCTGAAGATACAACTAAATCTGGTGCGTAACTGTAAGTCGGCCTAGTGGGAACAGATTCATTTAAAAAAAAGATTTTGTGCGCAAAACAAACTAGGACGAGGAAAAGGAGAAACACAAGGACGAGCGCTTCAGAACTGCTGGGTTGTTTGAGCCATAGTTTGGACAAGTAGAAAAAGGGCCGGAAGAAGTAGAAATGAACTGAAGCATAACTGCAAGTCGGCCTAGTTTGAACAGATTCATTTTTAAACAACTTTTTTTTTGTGCGCAAGACCAACAAGGACAACGTAAAGGAGCAACACAAGGACGCGCGCGTCAGAACTGCTGTGTTGTTCAAGCCATATTTCGAACAGGTAGAAAGAGGGCCGGAAGAAGTAGAAATGAACTGAAGCATAACTGCAAGTCGGCCTAGTTTGAATAGATTCATTTTTAAACAGCTTTTTTTTTTGCGCAAGACCAACAAGGACGAAGTAAAGGAGCAACACAAGAACGCGCGCTTCAGAACTACTGTGTTGTTTAAGCCATAGTTCGAACAGGTAGAAAGAGGGCCGGAAGAAGCAGAAATGAACTGAAGCATAACTGCGAGTCGGCCTAGTTGGACCAGATTCATTAAAAAAAAATTTTTTTGTGCGCGAAACAAACAGGGACGTGCGTCATTGGGCGGCGCACGTGATGGGGCGGAGAAGGTGGCGCTACCTCATGAGTGCATAAAATGGGCGTGTTGACGACGTAGCGAGGTCTACAAACCATATAATGATTTCGCATTCCGCACGTAAGCACTCTTACGTGTCTGCCCAATTTTAAGTGTAGTAATTGTTGTCACGTCCGGTGCTGTTGTGTAGAAAAGCGGGCGCGCGCGCACCACGCATCGACGTCACAGTCTGAGCCGGCGGCGGCGGCGGTGGAGGAGCCTGGACGCTCTTGCGGGTCGCGAGCAATGGCCGCCCAAGCACGCCACTGGAAAGGAAGCGTGTGCCACCGGGCCTTAGGGAGGAGGCCGCTTTAGTGCCACACGTGTACGTTCAATTGTGGCTGGTTAGGTCTTGCAAAAAGTATAGCCCCAATTGTATAACTTCATGTATTACCAAATGTGCAGCAGGCTTTCACCTAGTTGTGTTACAAGGGCCTGCTGAGCTTTTTTTAATACGAGTTAGAAAACTTTACATATAAAGGTAATCTCTGATATTATGTTGTCGCGGACACACTGGGTACTTATGTACTTGAAACAACGTAGAATATCTAGTAATGTTGGTTGATGTATCATCCTGCTGAATGGTGAAAACAAAGAACTTGAGTTTTACACAGTTTACATTACCACAAGGCTACATCACCTAATAACTCTTTAATAACGCCATAAGAGTAGGAAACGGAAGCAAACATGATGCCCGCTATTTGAATCTAATACATTCAGACAGTGAAACATGATATGGTAAAGGCGCGGCACATTCACACAAGCACATAATCTTTTTAATGCAGAAGCATTCTTTGGCGAGCTCCCCAGCCCTGCCACATGAAAAGCGTAATGCCTTTTATCTAAACAAATATGAGTAACTTGCAAAGTTAGGACATTTATTCGTTATGACAGTGCAAATATACATGATTGGTAGCTTTAGAGATGCGCACCATTTTAAAGCAAGAAAAAAATCAAGTAGAAAGGCAATACCCATACAGATACACAGGGCTCCTTAGAAAATGCATGGGCAAGCTCATAGTAGGTGTGGGTCAACTCGAATTCCCGGGTGGGTCACCATGCAATTCGGGGTTGGGTCAACTTTAAATTTAGAGGCGGAAAAATGAAATTTGGGTATGGGCCAAGTTGTGATTTGGGGGTGGCCCAAATTCATTGCGGGGTGAGAACTTGAACTTTGAAAGCGAGTCAACTTGAAAATTGTGAATGGACCAGCTTGTAATGTGAGGTGGGCCAGCTTAAACTAGGAGGGGTTTGGCCAACTTGAAATTTTGGTGTTGGCCAGCTTGAGATTTCGGGATGTTCCAATGCCGAAATAAACGCTGCTGAAGATCCTTCGAGCTGTGAACAACTAGGGGTTAAGCAAGCGCGTTTTCATTTGGCGTTACCAAGGCGCAGTCAGAACGCGCGTATAACACAGGCTTGTGAGAGCGACAGCGACGATGACATGGCATTTGGGTGATGCACTTTAGACGCACTTTCGCATCAGCTCACACCTCATGTGTTACTTCTGCAGTTGGTGTTCCCTTTCGACCGCGCCGCTCCGTCGAGGCGCGCTCGTGCCCAGTGTTCTGGCTCCATTGGTACGTATGCAGTGAGGAGGCCGCATGCGGCGGGAAAACCTGACAATTGTCTAATAAAGCCTTAGCATACTTCGCCCCGGGAAAGCCATGGGTAGTGTCACTGATCTCGGGGCCGTGCGGATGTTGGAAGAGGGAGTCGGGAGACGCAGGCGAGCACAACAAACAGATATTAATTTACCCAAACTCGATACAGGAAAGTCAAAACTCAATTGAAAAATAAAACTCCACACTTGCGTAGCCTAAATACGTCCTTATCCTCCCCTACGTTCGTACTTAGCGCGTTCTGTGCGAAAGTCCGGCAACCCTGGCCTATGGCTGTACGCTAACAAAAAGGAACGCTCTTACAAAGTTCCGTTGTCGCACGTAACTCCAAGTCCGATGTGCGTTGGCTCTCTATCCTAGTCGGTGCTCCTGCAGACTTGCAAGCTTTGTTGTAGTGGTATCGACCGGCCAGCTTCTCCGTCCGGGATGTCGGTGCCCCGAACTATGTCGGTGACGTGGCACTCTGGTCTTCCTGGTTAGGCCTACGCCGGAGTCCACCGCTACATCTCCGAGTGCCGACGATAAGCCCCGGGGACTAGCGATCGTGATGGTGTGCCGAAGAAGGGGGATCCAAATACCTGGAGTGCCCGGGAGCGCCATGGGAGGCAGCAGCAGCAGGTCTAGGGAGCCTCGCTCGAATGCCGCCGAGGTCGACGGCCATACCCTGGATAGCAAGCGTCACAGGCCAGTCCGAACCTCCATGACTCCCGTCGCCAGTGCGAAGCTGGCGCTCCAACCTTCTTGGTCTAGAGCAACGTCGATAATCCCAGCTTGCCGCCGCTTCTCCACCGATCACACCTCGGGACACGCCCCTCGAGCGCTCGTGCCGTTCGGACCGGTCGGCGCACATTATCCTCTTCTTTTGTTTTTACGCCGCACGACTCTTACATATGAGAGGTAGACGTGCATAAGCTTGAAAAAGGAAGTTAGCAAAACTAAGCAAAATCGAAATCACAGCCGAGCTAAACAATGCTTGCGGATTATGCTCGCGGACAACTTTCTGTGACCATGAAGGTAAAGCTACGGTGGCAAAGCACGCACAAGGGAGAGCGGTTCTGTAAGGAGTCCCACGTTTTATTCTATGTTCTAGTAAGCTGCTGAAGAGAAAACATAAACACCTTATTAGCAACACTTAAATAAGACAAAAAATACCACTGAGTGTAAAGGTTTACTTTATTTGCGGTTTGCCATTCCGCATCTGGGCAACCGCGATACCGTTGCACGTGGAAACTGCGTCGAATCAGCGTCTGTTCCGAGCAACCAAAAGCACTGTAAACGCTGTTGCACTACTTGGCGCCGTAACACACGCGCAGCAGCCACGTGACCGTAGCTTTCCCTTCATAGCCAGAGAATGGGGTCCGCGAGTATAGTACACAATTCGCAGAATTTCCTTATATATTTTTTGTCGATAACCACTACCACCAAGTCATCGACCGGCACAAAAACGCACCTACATTTCTGGGAACTTTTCCTAATGTGGTCTCCGGTTCTATAGCGAAAGAACCTTGCCTCATCAGATTGCATGCTTTAATGAACAGTCACGTACATTCCCGAACGAGTGCAAACACTAGTCGTTAGTCTATCATGTGCGATGAATATTGTATAAATAGACGACCTCTTGAACGATCAGATGTCGATGACAACTGTGGCCTACACTTTTTTGTGTTCCGAGTGTTGTATTTTTGTAGACCAAAAGGTTAACGGCTTAGGTCAGGTGTCTTGAAGTCACTTACTATAAACGGCTACGACAACATAATAGTGTCGTTTATTCACATATAACTTGTCTCTGTGGATAAAGTCTAAAAAATCAATGAATTCTTATTCTAGATGTTTAGCCAATGCAGCTGCCGGGATAGGCTAACCATTTGCTCCATAAACGCTAAAAAAAGATTACCCGAATGAACTTCTATCGTTCTTTCGCTATTTCACAGTGTAACAACGTCTGTAGTTCTAACATTGGCCCCCCGCAGGGGCGTCTGCACCAGCAGGCGTTTGGTGTGTTGCGACACCAAGTACCCGAGCACACGAGGGTTGGACCTTCCCGCGTGTAGCCGTGCACGGCTAGGCCGTGCCTGGGGAAAGGAAATCCTGGGGGTTGAGCTGATGCTGGGTGTTTGGACCTTTAAAGCCCCCCGGCGGAGGCAACACACCCCTTTGGCCTCTGCTTCACATAGACGGCACCCCCGGACTGACCCACCCGGGGGAAATCGGTAGTTGCCTTTTCCTGTCTCTCTCTCCCTCTAGCCTTCGTCTTTCTCTCACTTTTCATCTTTCCTGTCTTCTCCTAGCTTCTCTTTACTTCCAATTTTTCCAGGCAGCAAGGGTTAACCTTGTGTGAATAGCCAACCTAGGTTATTTCATATTTGGTTATAGTGGTAACGTACAGCTGGCGTTTGCAGGCCCTGTTTTTCAGGCCCTGCAGCGTCCCCTTGTAGGACTCCACGGTGGGTGGCTGGCGTTACTGCCGAAATTTCACATATATTTATGGATAGCTCCTTCCCTCCACTCCCTGATTGCCCTCAGAAAAGAGGGCGCACCGATGAAATTTTTCAATTTTTCGGACGCCAAGTCCACAACTTCCCACGTTTCCATGTAGTTCACTCGGAAAAACCCGGCAAACCAGTGCGCACTATTTCACCGTTCCTTGTATCAAAGATTTTGACTGATGTTTTTGGAGCCGGTTATAAGGCGACCAGGATGGCAAGCGGTGATCTCCTCCCAGAGCTCCGCGATAAGAAACAGTACGAGAAACTGCCTAAGCTTGTGTCATTTGGGGATAACCAACTAACAGTAACCCCGCACAGTACTATGAACACCACCCGCGGCGTTGTGTCGGACGATGACTTGCTCGAGCTCACTGAGGCTGAACTCTTGGAGGGCTTCAGTGAACAGAATGTAATCAATGTGACAAGAATTAATATTAGGCGAGATGGCAAAGAAATCCAAACCAAGCACTTGATAATCACCTTCGGATCAAGTGTCCTGCCCGAGTGAATGGAGGCCGGGTACATCAAGCTCCGTGTTAGGCCATATGTGCCAAATCCACTTAGATGTTTCAAATGCCAACGCTTCGGCCACAGTTCGCAGAGCTGCCGAGGCCGTCAAACCTGTGCGAAGTGCAGTGCCCACGAACATACCTCTGAAGCTTGTGAGAACCCTCTCCATTGTGTAAACTGTGAAGGGGAGCACGCCGCATACTCGCGGTCGTGCCCATCCTGGAAAAAAGAAAAAGAAATTGTGACGATAAAAGTCAAGGAAAATATTAGTTTCAAGGAGGCACGCAGGCGAGTATCCTACTTGCCCAAAAACACATTTGCCGAAGTGGCGCGTCAGGGGGCATCGCCATAACGTTCTCCGGCGGCTGTCCGACTCACACCCAGTGAGGCGGCAGTAACGCCATACCCCCCCCCTCCCCCCCCCGGCGGCTGCAGCTAGTGCTGCTGCGCCAACCGAGCAGACGGGGCCATCTACCTCCGTGCAGGTGCCCCCATAGGCCTCGTCCAACGTGCCGAGGCCTTCACGCCAAAGAAAGCGCTCGGAAGAGCGCGTGTTCAGAGCCTCGCAAGAGGCGATGGACACAACCACCAGCAAGACGGCGCCACCAGCGCCTAAGGAGCGGCGAGGCGCTCTCGACCGCTCCAAAAGAGACAAAACTCCCGTCACGGCGCCTGAAAAAGGCCCGTGAGCTAACCTCAGTCTCTTGAACACACAGCACCCAACACATATAGCATAATGAATACACAAGTACTACAATGGAATGTGAGAGGACTTCTCCATAACCTCGACGACATTAGAGAAATAATACACAAACTCAATCCGAAGCTGCTGTGTGTTCAAGAGACACATCTCAAACCTACCAATACAAATTTTCTTAGAAACTACACCATCTTCCGCAAAGACCGTGACGAGGCTAACGCCTCCGGCGGTGTAGCAATAATAGCGGACAGGTCTGTAGCTTGCCGACACGTCGCCCTTCAGACGACCCTTGAGGCAGTGGTAGTTCGGGCCATTCTCTTTAATAAATTAATCACTGTCCTATTTACATACCCCTGAACCGTCATCTAAAAAAAACAGGCTTTTGCAACCTTATTACCCAACTTCGCGAACCTTACATACTTGTGGGAGATTTTAATGCTCACCACACGATGTGGGGAGACACACGATGCGACGCGAGAGGCCGATTAGTAGAAAACGTTGTAGTAAACACGGGAACATGCCTCTTCAATAAAAACGAACTGACTTATTATAATATGTATCACCACTCACATTCTTCCATAGACTTATCTATCGGTTCCGCAGATCTTTTCCCTTGCCTAGAGTGGAGTGTTATTAAAAATCCATACGGAAGCGACCATTTTCTGATACATCTAAACTTAATTGAAGAACATCAATGCCCTTCATATACGCCTCGGTGGAAGCTAGCTTCTGCTGATTGGCAGCATTTTAAGCAATCGACCTACCTATCACGATATTTTATCGCAGATTTCAGTATTGACGACGCGGTAGCGTATTTTACCGCTTTTATCATCGAGGCAGCAAATAACTTCATCCCACAATCAAGGGGGACCTCATCCAAAAGACGAGTTCCATGGTGGAATGAAGAATGCAAGGAGGCGCGGAAAAAACAAAAAAAGCGTGGGGTATACTGCGCCGATACCCTACTGCAGAAAATCTGATAGAATTTAAAAACATTAAATCGCAGGGAAGGCGGACGCGAAGGCAAGCAAAGAAGACAAGCTGGGAGAGATTCTTGTCCGGCATTAACTCCTACACACAGGAGGCAAAAGTATGGAACGGGCTCAGGAGACTAAAGGGAACACAATTTCTGCCATTGCCCCTTGTCGACAAAGAAGGAAACAAGTTGGAAGACCAGGCTGATGCTCTTGGTGAACACTTCGAGCGCGTATCTAGCTCCAGTCAGCATTCGGAGAACTTTCTTAAACATAAAGCAATAGAAGAACTTAAGCCACTGAATCGGAAATCCATCCCAAACGATCCTTATAATCGTCCTTTTACGATTGCGGAACTTAAAGCTTCCTCGTCAGTATGTCGGACCTCTGCACCGGGCCCCGATAGAATCATGTATGATATGCTTAAGCACCTACACTCCGACACACAAATCACGCTACTTACACTTCTCAATACTATCTGGGCTGCTGGTTACCTCCCATCAAAGTGGAAGGAGGCTATTGTGATCCCTGGTTTGAAGCATGGTGAAGACACTTCATTGCTCACTAGCTATCGTCCCATGGCGCTTACAAGCTGCCTCTGTAAGCTTTTTGAAAAAATGATTAATCGCCGTCTCATACATCTCCTAGAGTCCAGTAAAATGCTTGACCCAATTCAATGTGGTTTTAGGGAAGGGCGATCTACAACCGACCATCTCGTGCGCATCGAAGCGAGCATTCGCGATTCCTTCGTGCACAAGCAATCTTTTCTATCTGTATTTCTGGAAATGGAAAAGGCGTACGACACAACCTGGCGGTACGGTATCCTGCGCGACCTTTCGGCGCTGGGCATCCGCGGTAATATGTTAACTATCATTGAGAGCTACCTAGAGAACCGTACATTTCGGGTTAAAATAGGTCCTGCACTGTCGCGTACATTCATACAGGAAACTGGGGTACCCCAGTGTGGAGTACTCAGCTGCACGCTCTTTCTCGTAAAGATGAACACGCTTCGGGCATCATTACCACCAGCTATTTTTTTATTCCTTCTATGTAGACGATATACAAATAGGTTTCAAATCCTGCAATCTCACAGTCTGCGAGAGACAGGTACAGCAGGCCCTAAACAAGGTGTCCATGTGGGCAGACCAAAATGGATTTAAAATCAACCCCCACAAAAGTTCCTGTGTTATCTTCACAAGAGAGGCCTGGTCCCAGATCCGTTTCTAGAACTGGGCGGACAACAAATTCCTTTTAACAAAGAGCACAAATTTCTAGGTGTTATACTTGACTCCAAGCTTACATTCATTTCACACATAAAATGTCTAAAAACAAAATGTCTAAAAACAATGAACCTACTTAAAATCCTATCCCACACTACATGGGGTAGCGACAGGAGGTGCCTGTTGAATCTTTACAAGAGCCTAGTTAGATCACGGTTAGATTGTGATCTAACTGTGAGTGTGCTAAAAATGTTAGACCCCGTTCATCATCTGGGTATCCGCCTGGCCACTGGCGCATTTAGAACAAGCCCGGTGGAAAGTCTATATGCAGAGTCAGACGAATGGTCACTACATTTTCAGAGAACGTACATCAGCTTTACCTATTTTCTCAATGTGCGCTCCAATAAAGAACATCCGTGTTTCGAAACTGTTAATGACTTAACGTGTCAAACACTTTTTAATAATAAACCCTCCATGAGACTTCCTTTCTCATTGCGTGCAAGAGAACTTAGCACGGAAATGGATGTCCCTGTTCTCGAACATTGCCTAATGCCTCTAACTAAGCTATTACCGCCCTGGGAGTGGCAGGTGATAGACTGTGACATATCCTTTGTAGAGGTCACAAAACACGCACCTGACATCGAAATCGCTATGCATTTCCGCGAACTTCAATGTAAGTACATTTGCTCTGAATTCTACACAGACGCGTCTAAATCACATGCTGGTGTAGCTTATGCTGCTGTTGGCCCCTCTCTTTCTATATCCGACTTACTGAACCCGCAAACAAGTATCTTCACTGCGAAAGCTTATGCAGTTCTGCCTGCAGTAAGACACATACAGAAATTAAAACTCGACAGAGAAATTGTATACACAGACTCGCTAAGTCTCGTAAAAGCGTTAATTTCATTACAAAAACTTATACCCGTGTCACACGGGCACATTTGGAAGGCCTTCCACTCGACGGCCTTCGAAACGCCAGAACTCTATCGACTCAGAGGAGTTGTCGCGCTGCTACACGGCACTTTTGAAAGGCCGTTGAGTGGTTCCGGCGTTTCTCGCCAAATTGTGTGGCGTTGCGTATCTTTATTTTCGTTTTCATGTCACAAAAAGTTAAACAACATTAAAACCACTTAAAAGCACTATAATTTCTTTTATGTTTGTTTATAAATGAAAACAATTGTTTATACATTGCCTTACATGTATGTTTAGTTTTTAAGTTGTTGAGTAGCGAAACTGCGGCAACGTTTGCGTCGCTACACGTCGCTGTTGTCGAGAGTGTGTGTAGTTCGCGCATATCAAATGGCAAAAATACTTCATTGAATAATTGATAACACTCATATATAGTATTTTTAGAGCATTTTGGTTTGATTTGTTCTTTCTAACCGTGAGTTGGAGCACACTGTGAACGAGAGGGCATGTTCGCGCCGTTTCCGTTTCCGTTGCTCAAAGGCCATCGAGATTTCGATAGAGTTGTAAGGTGCTCCGTTGACTCGATAGACTATTGACTCGACGGCCGTCGAAACCGCCCGTGTAGCAGCTCGAACTTGACCTTTGAGTAAACTGACTATCGGTTGGAAGGCCTTCCAAACGCCCGTGTGACACGGGTATTAAAGATCCTGTATTCATGGAACTTTACTCCCTCTTATGCAGTATTTATATATCACATTTACATGTAGTAATATGCTGGGTACCTGGCCATAGAGGTATCGAGGGTAATGTACTGGCTGATAAAATGGCCACATCACTCACATCACTAAAGACTTCTGCAGCTGCTGTCCCGGTCACAGATCTGAAGCCTTTCTTGCGTAAGAAACTGCGACAACACTGGCAACGCATGTGGAACGCAGAAATAAACAATAAACTGCACGTTATAAAGCCACAGCTAGGTTTTTGGCCCTCCCCATCAAAATCACGGCGAACAGATGTCCTATTCTGCCGCCTCAGAATAGGGCACACATTTGGTACACACAATTTTCTTCTTACTGGAAATGAACCGCCAACCTGTGGTCGATGTGGTGAGAGGCTGACCGTCCTCCACGTCCTCTTGGAGTGTCGCGAAGCCGAACCTGAAAGAAAGAAGCATTTTCCTCTTGCATATCGTTACTGCACATCTCTTCACCCAGCTATGTTTCTTGGTAAAGAACCATTTTTCAACACCAAAGCAGTCCTCAATTTTTTAAATGAGGTTGTCCTACATGTTATGAGCCCAATAAATTCGTAGCGCATCCTCTCTCCAGAGGATGCGCTACGAATTTATTGGGCTCTCCAGAGGATGCCGCTGTGATAGTTGTTTCATATAGCACATGCCTCCAGGCCCTTGTGTCTCAAGGGCTCCAACGAGGCCATGGTGCTCTAGTTAATTTTAGAAACCTATGCATTTCTCTATATCATATCATTATTTTGCAATGAACCTTAAAGCACATAGTGCACGTCATTTGTCATCGCCATAATTTTATTACATGTACATTTTACGCACTTTACAGTGACTATATTTTAGTCCCCTTTGCAGCCACGTCATGTCAACTTCACAGAATTCATAGCTCCACTGCGAAATCACTAACATTTGCATGGCGCTCTTTGGCCATACCTGGCCCTTGCGCCAATAAAAAACACACATTCATTCATTCTAACATTGGTCGTTTGAAGCTATTTTCGTTGGGACACTATAACGACCAAGGCATAGACTATTTCGGTTGGTGTAATTGCGACGTCACATCACGTCGCGAATGCCCAATGTAAACAACCCTATAAAAAATGAACAATTCCATCCGTTATGAGAGGTCGTCAACATTACTGTTCTAAGCAGCTTGAATAAATGGCGATGCGTTGCCAGTTCAATGAACTCAACAGACAATAACCCATTTCCGTCCACAATCGAGAACATTCTGCGCAGGTGTTCTCGTACGTAATTGCCGTTAATCGTCTGCAAAACAGTAATATAATAGAGCGCCATTGATAGCCGGTTTCTACAAAGCGGATCCACACGAAGCCTAGGTAAGAGAGCTTTTCTTTAGGAATCCAGCAGGAAATTAGAAGTGTTTGCTTTCCTTACAATTTCTTACCAAATGCCATTGCGCCTAAATATAGCGAATGAGACCGAATACCGTGTTGTTGTTAGCCGCAGCTTGGTTCCTCAAATTTATTAATCTTTATTTTTTAAGTTGTAATAAGCGAATGTATTTTCATATCGCTATTAAAAAGGTTTCGATTTTTACAAATGCTGTGTCATAAGGTATGTGCAAACCAATATTAAGAATGTCAAGAAGTTTATTAATGTGATTTCTGTAATTTAAAATAAAGATGCACGTTTTTAGGACTGACCCCGGTCTAACTGGGAAATGCTTTCTGAAAAAAATAAAACGAACCAATCTCTCCCACCATCAACTTGTCAATCGCGCTTGTCATTCAATCATTTTACAGAAATACGTCAAAGCCAATGCGCCCAATATTGGAAGTACCATTCTGCTGTTGTTAACAAAATAGCTCATATTTAAATAATACCTTCGAAAATGCCTCCATTGAGATTCACAAAGTAAAGAAACTCTGCTTTTGAATGTGTTGATATGCGCATTTAATTTGAATTATTCTTGAATGATGATAACATGAAAAAGATTTGATCCTTGCTGGGTTATATGCTGATTTTTTTCTACAGAGTAGTATGTTCTCTTTTATCTTGCAGTGATATCATTAGCATGAAAAACTACTGAAGAAGCAGCCGTAGCCTAATATTGCTGCCGTTAAATTTGTACTCTGTAGTAACCTGAAACAAAGCATTATTAGTAACATGGGAAGCCATTAACATTCATAACCACAAGAAACAGCGGTCAATATGCGTTAAAATTGTGGAAAGAAACATAAAAAATAGAACAATAAAGAATTAAGGCCCGTAAGTTAAGCTGTAGATGATGACGGCTGCTTTTGAGAACATTGTATCTTCAAAGGACGCTTGCAAGTTGCCTTCGATCTACGGTTCCACTCCGGGAAAATACGAACAAAACACGGCAATTACTCGTTGTAAATGTGCAGCAAGTCGGTTCTGACAATCTACTCGTAATGACACCTAAGATGTGCCTGGAAAACATATTGCTGCAGCAATTTCTTCCAGAAAAATATTAATGCATGATCAAGGAATAGAGCAAAGCTGCACGTATCAGAGTCTACCCACTCAAGTCGTCGTGATTATGTGCTCCTTTACGTGGCGGATTGCGTTGCAATATAAGTATTGAATTAGCGAGCATAAAGCAAATACTGCGAGCTCACCATAATATATATAGGCGTCGCGGATTCGAAATTATTATTTTGTCCTGCTGTTCTCCAGGGTTCTGTGGTAGTCATCATAAAGTACCACCAGAGTCGACCACCTCGTTTTTTATCGTTATTATGGCTCAACGCATCGGAGTTTTTGTTCTGATCTTCGCTTTGTTTGCCTACGGTAAGTGAGGAGCCTGAACACATTGTCAGTGTATGCTCTGCTAAATAGAAAGAACACATGTGTGCTAAAGTGCAGCGTTTCCTTATGGTCGTTCTTTTTAGCTAACTTTTACAGAGCGGTAAAGAAGCGCGACCTCGCATATACATTTTTTCACATAACGCACGCGCACAAAAAATGACAATATTATAGTATACACAATAGGCAGAAAATGTAAAATAGACGAACCAAGTGAAACGTTCAAATATGCGTAGAAATACACAAGATAGTCAGAATAATGTGAAGAGACAATTAGTATTGCTGAAACTAAAGTGTACAAATGCATCAACGTGCATAAAGTTTAAAATTTGAACTGCTGGGTAGCATTGAGTTTTGCATAGATATCTAGAAACTAGGACACCGAAAAATCAGTCCGCAGCAATAATCAGCAGCAATACAAATCAACATATACATATCGCTGTACTTGCTCTTGGGCTTGTTGGTTCATACTGAGTACGATTTAAAATTGATGAAATCGCATTACAAGTAACTGGAGAGGATCGAGCTATTTCCTGCCAAATCATTTCATAGTATGGTTTGGTTCGTTTTGAGCAATAACTATGTTACATAGTGGAAGTTTGTGTTTTGTGATTCATTATGGTAATCGAAAGGCTAAAGAATGTAGCATTTATTGGCTTCTTTCTTGAAAAGCCTTGTACAGTGAAGCTGTTTATGGCTACGATTTGACGGATCACGTCCGCGCATAGACTAAGAATTTTTGATGCGTGGGCCGATCCCGAAGATAGTGCAATAATGCCGACCCGCGGTGGACGTGAGGCAGCCGTTAAGCACTCCCCATACGTGGGCCGATCCCGAATGTTGTGCAATACTGGGCCAACCCGCGGTGGAGGTGAAGGAGCTTTTAAGCGCTCCCCATACGTATGCCGATCCCGTAGATAGTTCAATACAGCCCCGCAGGGGCGTCTGCGTCAGCAGGCGTTTGGTGTGTTGCGACACCACGTACCCGAGCACACGAGGGTTGGACCCTCCCGCGTGTAGCCGTGCGCGGCTTAGCCGTGTCCGGGGAAAAGGGGATCCTGGGGGTTGAGCCAATGCCGGGTGTTTGGACCTTTACGGCCCCTCGGCGGCGGCAACACACCCCTTTGGCCTCGGCTTCACGTAGACGGCACCCCCGGACTGACCCACCCGGGGGAAATCGGCAGTCGCCTTTTCCTATCTCTTCCTCTCGAATCTTCGTCTTTATCTCTTACTTTTTGACCTTTCCTGTCTTCTCCTCTCTTCCATTTACTTCATTCTCCTCGGCGGCAAGGGTTAACCTTGTGTGGGATAGCCAACCTTGGTTATAACAGATTTGGTTATAGTAGTGTCGTACAGCTGGCGCATGCAGGCCGTCTTTTCACGGTCCTGCAGCGTCCCCTTGTTGGGCTCCATGGTGGGTGGCTGGCGGCGCTGCCGAATTTTCAAACATATCTATGGCAAGTTCTTTTCCTACACTTCCTGATCGCCCTCACAAACGAGGGCGCACCGAAGAAGTTTTCAAGTTTTTTGGCCAAAATAATGAGAATTTTCCAAGATTTCATGTAGTACATTCAGAGAAAAAAGAAAAGGCAGCGAGAATGATCTCACCTTTTCTTGTTGCAAAGACACTTAGTGAAGCTTTTGGCCCAGGTTATAAAGTCTCTAAATTGGCAAGTGGTGACCTCCTCTTAGAACTGCGTGATAAGACACAGTACGAGAAACTCTCTAATCTAGTATCCTTTGGGAATCTTCCAGTGACGGTCACACCGCACCGCACAATGAACACCACCCGCGGAGTCGTTTCCGATGCCGATCTCATGGAACTGAGTGAAGCTGAACTACTGGAGGGCTGGAGCAATCAGAATGTGACCAATGTCAAGAGAATAAAGATCAGGCGCGATGGCAAGGAGATTGACACAAAGCACTTAATACTTACTTTTGCATCAAGTATGCTACCTGAGACCATTGAGGCTGGCTACATAAAGATCCGAGTGAGACCGTACATCCCAAATCCTCTCCGATGCTTTAAGTGTCAAAGATTTGGCCACAGTTCACAGAACTGCCGAGGCCGCCAGACTTGCGCGAAATGTAGTGCCCAAGAACACCTATCTGAAAATTGCGACAATGCTCCACACTGCGTGAACTGTGATGGGGAACACGCCGCGTACTCGCGGTCCTGTCCATCATGGAAAAAAGAAAAAGAAATAGTTACAATCAAAGTTAAGGAAAATATATCGTTCAAAGAGGCACGCAGGCGGGTAGCATACCTGCCAAAGAAAAGCTTTGCTGAAGTGGCGCGTCAGGGGGCAGCGTCACAACGGCCTCCGGCGGCTGTCCGACCCACACGCAGTGAGTCGGCAGTTACGGCATCTGCCCCCACGGTGGTTGCAGCTAGCGCTGCTCCGCCAACCGAGCAGAAGGGACCATCGACCCCGAAGGTGGGCGCAGCCGAGGCTGCCCCAACCTCCCCGGCCCCTTCCAGCGCTGGCAACAGCCGGCGCAGCCAAATCCCTCAGGGAGCCCCACCGACCTCCGGGGTGGTGGGCGCAGGGGTCTTGCCCTCCAAGGCGGGACTCCCTCTGAAAACTTCTCGCTCGCAAGAGCACGTGTCCGGAGCCTCATTAGAGGCAATGGACACAACACCTATCCTCAAGGCGCACGAAGCGCCTAAGGAGCGGCGAGGCTCCCTCGAACGCTCCAGAAAGAACAAAACTCCCGTTACAGGGCCTCGAAAGCGCTCTGTAATTTAATTTCTGTAATTTTCATAATCACTACTTCTGTTTCTGTACACACAGCACTTATTGACCTCCAATATGGATACACAGATAATTCAGTGGAACGTCAGAGGTCTCCTTAGAAACCTTGATGATGTTCAAGAACTAATCCACAAACACAATCCCAAAGTGCTGTGTTTACAAGAAACAAACTTAAAACCCAAACACACAAACTTTCTCCGACAGTATATAACTTTTCGCAAAGATCGCGATGGTGCTGTCGCATCATCGGGCGGTGTTGCCATTGTTATCCATAAGAGCATTGCATGTCAACTTTTACAGCTACAAACACCTCTCGAAGCAGTGGCGGTTCGAGCTGTACTCCTAAACAAACTCATCACCATTAGCTCTCTTTACATACCCCCACATTACAAATTAACGAAGCATGAATTCCAATCCTTTATTGACCAATTGCCAGAACCTTACGTTGTTCTTGGCGATTTCAATGCGCACAGCTCTCTGTGGGGCGACTCTCGTATAGATGCGCGAGGTCGTCTTGTTGAACAGTTCCTTTTCTCTTCTGGTGCGTGCCTTCTGAATAAGAAGAAACCCACATATTACTGTCTTGCAAACAATACCTTTTCTTCAATTCCCCGCAGGGGCGTCTGCGCAAGCAGGCGTTTGGTGTGTTGCGACACCACGGACCCGAGCACATGAGGGTTGGACCCTCCCGCGTGTAGCCGTGCGCGGCTTAGCCGTGTCTGGGGAAAAGGGAATCCTGGGGGTTGAGCCAATGCTGGGTGTTTGGACCTTTAAGGCCCCCCGGCGGAGGCAACACACCCCTTTGGCCTCTGCTTCACATAGACGGCACCCCCGGACTGACCCACCCGGGGGAAATCGGCAGTCGCCTTTTCCTGTCCTCCTCTCCAATCTTCGTCTTTCTCTCCCGTCTTTTTCATCTTTCCTGTCTTCTCATCACTTCTTCTCACTTCCTAGTTTCCCGGCGGCAAGGGTTAACCTTGTGTAGCTAGCCAGCCTTGGTTATGCTGTATTTGGTTATAGCAGCGATGTACGGCTGGCGTTGGCAGGGTTTCTATAGCAGAAGCTCCTGTCACGTCCCCCTGTTGGGCTCCATGGTGGGTGGTCGGCATCGCGGCCGAAAACCCAACATTACTTATGGAAGATGCTTTTCCTAAACTACCTGATCGCCCTCATAAACGAGGGCGCACCGAAGAAGTTTTTCAGTTTTTCGGACGTCAAGTCCACAATTTTCCCCGTTTTCATGTAATCCACGCAGAAAAACCGGCTAAACAAGTACGAACAATCTCCCCGTTCCTAGTATCTAAGTCCCTTACCGAAGTTTTTGGCCCAGGATATAAGGTGTCAAGGATGGCTAGCGGTGACCTCCTCTTGGAGCTCCGCGACCAGAAGCAATTTGAGAAGCTGCCACAGCTGGTATCATTTGGGGAGACCCAAGTAGTAGTAACCCCGCACCGCACGATGAATACCTCCCGCGGCGTTGTCTCGGACGATGATTTGCTGGAGCTCACTGAGGCTGAGCTCTTGGAGGGCTTCAGCGAACAGAATGTTACAAGTGTCAAAAGAATTAAGATAAGGCGAGATGGAAAAGAACTTGCGACCAAACACCTAATACTCACCTTCAATTCAAGTGTCCTGCCCGAGTCAATCGAGGCCGGGTACATCAAGCTCCGTGTAAGACCATACGTGCCAAATCCCCTCCGATGTTTCAAGTGCCAGCGTTTTGGCCACAGTTCGCAGAGCTGCCGAGGCCGCCAAACTTGTGCGAAATGCAGTGCGCACGAACACTCCTCTGAAGCTTGTGAGAATGCTTTCCACTGTGTCAATTGTGATGGCGAGCATGCCGCATACTCGCGGTCATGCCCGTCTTGGAAAAAAGAAAAAGAAATAGTAACAATTAAAGTCAAGGAAAATATCACTTTCAAAGAGGCACGCAGGCGGGTTGCACACCTTCCTAAGGCCAGCTTTGCCGAAGTGGCGCGTCAGGGGGCAGCGTCACAACGGCCTCCGGCGACTGTCCGACCCACACGCAGTGAGTCGGCAGTTACGCCATCTGCCCCCACGGTGGTTGCAGCTAGCGCTGCTCCGCCAACCGAGGAAAAGGGGCCATCGACCCCGAAGGTGGGCGCAGCCGAGGCTGCCTCAACCTCCCAGGTCCCTTCCAGTGCTGGCAATGGCCGGCGCAGCCAAATCCCCCAGGGAACCCCACCGACCTCCGGGCTGGTGGGCGCAGGGGTCCTGCCCTCCAAGGCGGGCCCTTCCCTGGTAACTTCTCGCTCGCAAGAGCACGTGTCCGGCGCCTCACAAGAGGCAATGGACACCACAACTATCCCCAAGGCGCCCCAGGCGCCTAAGGAGCGGCGAGGTTCCCTCGAACGCTTCAAAAAGAGCAAAACCCCGGTTACAGGGCCTCGAAAGGGCTCTGTAATCTAAGACATCCCTTCCGGTTCCGTAAACACAGCACCAATTAAATTTAAAATATGGATACACAAATCATTCAGTGGAATGTCAGAGGTCTACTTAGGAATCTAGATGATGTTCAAGAACTTATCCATAAACACAATCCAAAAGTGCTGTGTTTACAGGAAACACACTTAAAATCCAAAAACACAAACTTTCTCCGTACCTATGTTACGTTTCGCAAAGATCGCGATGATGCCGTCGCATCATCGGGTGGTGTGGCGATTCTCACTCATAAAAGTATAGCATGTCAATCTTTACAGCTACGTACGCCCCTTGAGGCAGTGGCGGTGCGAGCTGTTCTGCTAAACAAACTCATCACTATTTGCTCGCTTTATATACCCCCACATTACAAATTAACTAAACATGAATTTCAGTCCTTTATAGATGAATTGCCAGAACCTTATCTGGTTCTAGGCGACTTCAATGCACACAACTACCTTTGGGGCGACCCTCGTATAGATGCGCGAGGACGTCTTGTTGAACAGTTCCTTTTCTCTTCTGGTGCTTGTCTACTGAATAAGAAGGAAGCGACATACTATTCTCTTGCAAACAGAACATTTTCTTCAATAGATCTTAGCCTAGTCTCCCCGTCACTACTGTGTGAACTCGAATGGCAAGTTAACAACAATCCTTACGGAAGCGACCACTTCCCAATACTGCTTAGAACACCCGAAGAAAAGGAATATCCACCACAGGCTCCTAGGTGGAAAGTTGACACTGCCGACTGGGAAAAATTTCGAACTCTATCTTGTATTTCGTGGGATGACATGTCCTCGCTAGAAATTGACGCTGCTGTCGAATATTTTACAGCCTTCATAATAGATGCCGCATCTAAATGTATATCACAAGTAAATGGTCTGTCCTGCAAACGGCGTGTCCCGTGGTGGAACGACGATTGTAGGATCGCACGTAAAAATCAGAACAAAGCGTGGGGGTTGCTACGCGCCTCCCCCACTGCAGAGAATCTTATTAACTTTAAAAAAGTAAAATCACAAGGCAGGCGAACCCGCCGGCAGGCCAGAAGAGAAAGCTGGCAAAAGTTTTTATCAAGTATTAACTCGTTTAGGGATGAGGCCAAAGCCTGGAACAGAGTAAATAGGATTAGAGGGCGGCAAACACATTCACTCCCCCTGGTAAACCCACAAGGCGATACCCTGCTTGAACAAGCAGACTCACTTGGGGAGCACTTCGAGAGTGTATCAAGCTCCAACCATTATTCGCAAACATTCCTGAAATATAAAGAAATAGAAGAATGCAAGCCACTCACCAATAAATGCCGACAGAATGAACCCTGTAATTGCCCATTTAGTGCTGCCGAGTTGAAAGCGGCCTTGAGCGCATGTAAGAGTTCCGCACCAGGATCTGATAGAATCTTATATGAAATGCTCAAAAACGTACACAATGACACGCAACTTACACTACTTACACTTTTCAACACCATCTGGGATGCAGGGTACCTTCCAACCGCGTGGAAAGAAGCCATTGTAGTCCCTGTTTTGAAACAAGGCAAAGACCCTTCCTCGGTGGCAAGTTACCGCCCGATAGCCCTCACAAGCTGCATTTGTAAGGTGTTCGAAAAAATGATAAATCGGCGACTTATTCATTTCCTTGAAGAGAGCAAAATGCTTGATCCTTATCAGTGCGGCTTCCGAGAAGGGCGCTCCACAACCGATCATCTCGTGCGTGTTGAAGGGAATATCCGGGACGCATTTATACATAAACAGTTCTTCCTATCGATATTTCTCGATATGGAAAAGGCGTATGACACAACGTGGCGTTACGGAATCTTAAGAGACCTGTCAGAAATGGGCATCCACGGTAATATGTTTAATATAATAAAAAGCTATCTTTCAAATCGTATTTTCCGGGTAAAAGTCGGCAATGCACTCTCACGTCCTTTTACGCAAGAAACGGGTGTACCCCAAGGAGGCGTGCTCAGCTGCACGCTCTTTATCGTGAAGATGAACACGCTTCGTGCTTCACTACCACCCGCCGTCTTTTACTCTGTCTATGTGGACGACATTCAAATAGGTTTCAAATCTTGTAACCTCGCAGTCTGCGAGAGACAGGTACAGCATGGCCTGAACAAAGTGTCAACGTGGGCAGACAGGAATAGATTTAGGATCAATCCTAACAAAAGCTCTTGTGTTCTTTTTACAAGAAAGAGAGGACTTATCCCAGATCCTTGCATAGAACTGCGTGGACAGCAGATACCTGTAAACAAAGAACACAAATTTCTGGGTGTCATACTTGACTACAAACTCACTTTCGTCCCCCACATTAAATATCTTAAACAAAAATGTCTGAAAACAATGAATCTAATGAAACTTCTATCCCAGACTACGTGGGGTAGTGACAGGAAGTGTCTAATGAATATCTATAAGAGCCTCATTCGATCACGACTAGACTATGGTGCCGTGATCTATCATTCTGCAGCCCCGAGCGCGCTAAAGATGCTAGATCCGGTCCACCATCTAGGAATCCGACTGGCCACAGGCGTTTTCAGAACAAGTCCCATACAAAGTTTATATGTAGAATCAAATGAGTGGTCACTTCATCTGCAGAGAACATACATTAGCCAAACATATTTTCTGAAAGTCCACTCAAATCCACAACATCCCTGTTTTAATACCATTAATGACATGACATATGCTACACTCTTTCGCAATCGTCCCTCCGTAAGACAGCCTTTCTCGCTGCGTGTGAGGGAGCTTAGTGATCAAATGCATGTCCCACTCCTCGAGCTCCCCCTAATGCATCCAGCCAAGCTGCTACCTCCTTGGGAGTGGCAGCTGATACAATGCGACACATCTTTCGTTCAAGTTACAAAGCACGCTTCAGATATCGAAATCCAAATGCATTTCCGGGAACTCCAGCACAAACACTCCTGCACGGAGTTCTACACAGACGCATCGAAGTCACATGACGGGGTGTCCTATGCAGCCGTCGGGCCATCCTTCTCGGAATCCGACGCACTGCATCCGGAAACTAGTATCTTCACGGCTGAGGCCTACGCAATATTGTCGACCGTGAAGCATATAAGGAAATCAAAACTCAAAAAATCAGTTATATATACGGACTCCCTAAGTGTTGTGAAGGCTTTGATATCGTTCTGCAAGCACAAAAATCCTGTAATAATTGAACTCTATTCCGTCTTATGTGAAGCATATGCATCTAACCAGTATGTGATTATATGCTGGGTGCCAGGTCATAGGGCCATCGAAGGTAATGTTCTGGCGGACCAGATGGCCACGTCAGTTGCATGGCATTCTGCTAATCCCACCGCTGCAGTTCCTGTCACGGATCTGAAGCCCTTCTTACGGAGGAAACTACGCAACCACTGGCAACGCCTATGGGACGCGGAAACAAATAATAAGCTCCACGTGATCAAGCCACAGTTAGGATTCTGGCCCTCTGTAACAAAATCACGCCGAACAGATGTCCTATTCTGTCGTCTGAGAATAGGACAGACATTTGGCACGCATAACTATTTACTCACTGAAAATGATCCTCCAACCTGCGGTAGATGCGGGGAGAGGCTGACCGTCCTCCACGTCCTCCTGGAGTGTCGGGAAGCCGAATATGAAAGAAAGAAACATTTTCCCTTAGCCTACCGGCAGCGCATCCCCCTTCATCCTGTTATGTTACTCGGCCAAGAACCATTATTTGACACCAACGCAGTCCTGAGTTTTCTGAAAGATGTTGTCTTGCATGTTTTTAGCCCTACATGTTCATAGCGGGTCCTCTCTTCAGAGGACGCCGCTGTGATAGCTCCTTGGTATAGCACATGCCTCTAGACCCTTGTTTTCAAGGGCTCTGGCGAGGCAGCAGTGCTCCAAGTAATGTTACCATCTTATACATTTTATATTTTGCATCATTCTTGTACGATGGATTTTAATGTTCATAGTATTCATTAGTCATCGCCATAATTTTATAGTACGTAGATTTTACGCACTTTACAGCGAATATTTTTAGGCCACTCTACAGCCATGTCACATCTTCATAATACACCGTCAACATTAACACTTGTCATGGCGCTCTTTGGCCAAACCTGGCCCTTGCGCCACAAAAAACCACACATCATCATCATCATCATCTTTTCTTCAATTGATCTGAGCATAGTTTCTCCGTCCATACTGCCTGAACTAGAATGGGAAGTTACGAACGATCCTTACGGAAGCGACCACTTCCCCGTACTGTTAAGAACACTTAAAGAAGACGAATATCCACCACAGGGTCCTAGGTGGAAGACTGAGACAGCAGACTGGGAGAAATTCCGAAACTTAACTAGTATGTCATGGGATGACATGTCCTCGTTAGGAATTGATGCTGCCGTGGAATATTTTACAGCTTTCATAATAGATGCCGCAACTAAATGTATATCACAAGTAAATGGATTGGCATGCAAACGGCGTGTCCCGTGGTGGAACGACGATTGTAGGACCGCTCGTAAGAAACAAAACAAAGCGTGGGGGATGCTACGCGCCTCCCCCACTGCGGAGAATCTTATCAATTTTAAAAAAGTTAAATCCCAAGGCAGGCGAACCCGCCGACAAGCCAGAAGAGAGAGTTGGCAGAAGTTTTTATCTGGTATCAACTCCTATACAGATGAGGCCAAAGTCTGGAACAGGGTTAATAGGATAAAAGGGCGACAAACATATTCACTTCCTTTGGTGAACACACAAGGTGAAACACTGAAAGATCAGGCAGACACACTAGGAGAACAGTTTGAGAGCGTGTCGAGTTCAAACCACTATTCGCAATCATTTTTGAAATACAAACGAATAGAAGAATGTAAGCCAATAATACAAAAATTCAGACAGAATGAACCTTATAACCGGCCGTTCAGTATTGCAGAGTTGAGAGCTGCTTTGACCACATGCAAAAGCTCTGCACCGGGACCTGATAGAGTCATGTATGGAATGATCAGAAATTTACACACTGACACCAAACTTACACTACTCACGCTTTTCAACGCTATTTGGGCTACGGGATGCCTCCCATCCGCATGGAAAGAAGCGATTGTGGTCCCTGTTCTTAAGCAGGGTAAAGACCCTTCCCTGGCGGCAAGCTACCGTCCGATAGCTCTTACAAATTGTCTTTGTAAGGTTTTTGAAAAAATGGTTAACCGCAGACTTGTCCATTTTCTTGAACTTAACAATATCCTCGATCCTTTTCAGTGTGGCTTCAGAGAAGGGAGGTCCACAACCGATCACCTTGTGCGCATTGAGGGAAACATTCGCGACGCCTTTCTACATAAACAATATTTCCTATCCGTATTCCTCGATATGGAGAAGGCGTACGACACTACGTGGCGCTATGGTATCTTGAGAGACTTGTCGGGAATTGGCATCCGTGGCAATATGCTCATCCTAATAGAAAGCTATTTGTCCAACCGTACATTCCGCGTGAAAGTCGGCAATGTATTGTCGCGACCTTTCATACAGGAAACTGGTGTACCTCAAGGAGGTGTACTTAGCTGCACGCTCTTCATCGTGAAAATGAATACCCTTCGTGCTTCATTACCGCCAGCCATTCTTTATTCTGTTTACGTGGACGACATACAGATGGGTTTCAAATCCTGCAACCTTACTGTATGTGAGAGGCAAGTTCAACAGGGCTTGAACAAAGTGTCCAAATGGGCAGAAGAAAACGGATTTAAAGTTAACCCCAACAAAAGTTCTTGTGTGCTTTTCACAAGAAAGAGAGAGCTCACTGCAGAACCCAGTATCGAAATGTACGGCCAGCGAATTCCTGTGAACAAAGAACACAAGTTTTTAGGCGTCATTCTTGATTCGAAATTAACGTTTATTCCACACATAAAGTACCTCAAGGGTAAATGCTTAAAAACAATGAACTTACTTAAAGTGTTATCCCACACAACATGGGGCAGCGACAGGAAATGTTTAATGAATCTTTACAAGAGCCTCATTCGATCACGGTTGGACTACGGTGCCGTGATCTATCATTCTGCAGCCCCGAGCGCGCTAAAGATGCTAGATCCGGTCCACCATCTAGGAATCCGACTAGCCACTGGAGCTTTCAGAACAAGTCCCATTGAAAGTTTATATGCAGAATCAAATGAGTGGTCACTTCATCTGCAGAGAACATACATAAGCCAATCATACTTTCTGAAAGTCCACTCTAACCCTCAACATCCGTGTTTTAATACCATAAATGACATGACATATGCTACACTCTTTCATAAACGTCCCTCCATTAGACAGCCTTTCTCGCTGCGTGTGAGGGAGCTTAGTGATCAAATGCATGTCCCACTCCTCGAGCTCCGCCTAATGCAACCAGCCAAGCTGCTACCTCCTTGGGAGTGGCAGCTCATACAATGCGATATATCTTTTATGCAAGTTACAAAACACGCTTCAGACATTGAAATCCAAATGCATTTCCGGGAACTCCAGCACAAACACTCCTGCACGGAGTTCTACACAGACGCATCGAAGTCACACGATGGGGTGTCCTATGCAGCCGTCGGTCCATCCTTCTCGGAATCCGGCGTACTGCATCCGGAAACTAGTATCTTCACGGCTGAGGCCTACGCAATATTGTCGACCGTGAAGCATATAAAGAAATCAAAACTCGAAAAATCAGTCATATATACGGACTCCCTAAGTGTAGTGAAGGCTTTGATATCGTTATGTAAGCACAAAAATCCTGTTATAAATGAACTCTATTCCGTCTTATGCAAAGCATATGTATCTAACCAACATGTGATTATATGCTGGGTGCCAGGTCATAGGGCCATCGAAGGTAATGTTCTGGCGGATCAGATGGCCACGTCAGTTGCATGGCATTCTGCTAATCCCACCGCTGCAGTTCCTGTCACAGATCTGAAGCCCTACTTGCGGAGAAAACTACGGAACCATTGGCAACGCCTATGGGACGCGCAAACAAATAATAAGCTCCACGTCATAAAGCCACAGTTAGGATTCTGGCCCTCTGTAACAAAATCACGCCGAACAGATGTCCTATTCTGTCGTCTCAGAATAGGACACACATTTGGCACGCATAACTATTTACTCACTGAAAATGATCCAACCTGCGGTAGATGCGGGGAGAGGCTGACCGTCCTCCACGTCCTCCTGGAGTGTCGGGAAGCCGAATATGAAAGAAAGAAACATTTTCCCTTAGCATACCGGCAGCGCATCCCCCTTCATCCTGTTATGTTACTCGGCCCAGAACCTTTATTTGACACCACCGCAGTCCTAAGTTTTCTGAAAGATGTCTTGCATGTTTTTAGCCCTACATGTTCGTAGCGGGTCCTCTCTTCAGAGGATGCCGCTGCGATAGCTCCTTAGTGTAGCACATGCCTCTAGGCCCTTGTGTTTCAAGGGCTCTGGCGAGGCAGCAGTGCTCCAAGTAATTTTACCATCCTATATATTTTTATTTTGCATCATCCTTTTACGATGGATTTTAATGTTCATAGTATTAGTCATTCGTCATCGCCATAATTTTATAGTACATGGATTTTACGCACTTTATAGCGACTATTTTTAGGCCACTTTACAGCCAAGTCACATCCTCCATAATACATCGTTAACACTACCACTTGTCATGGCGCTCTTTGGCCAAACCTGGCCCTTGCGCCAAAAAACACCACACATCATCATCATCATCATTATATATACAAGTGGTGTTAGCCGGCACAGTGCAGTGTGAATTGTGTGTAATTGCTTTTTATCTTGCAGGTACCTTGCTTCATAGTACATTGAATGCGGCTGCTTGGGACCCACGTGCTACTGATCTGCCAAGCCAGCCTCGCCACTCACATGCAGACCCTTCGGAACTCCCAAAAGGCTGCGACCCTTGCAGAGTATTTTATCAAAAGTTTGTTATGCTTTCGGATGAAGGACGGGCTTCCCTTGAATTTGCCACTAGGGAACAGGGGTGCCCGCTATGGCGCATGGTCAGGCGCCTTCGCATAACTGCATCAAATGTGAAGCGGGTTCCTAAAAGGGAAAGCACTGATCCCTCGAAAGCTGTTTCTGCGCTTTCAAATTCAGGCTTTACCGGTAATGCTGCCACAAAGCATGGGCTGAAGTATGAAGCCGTTGCAAGAGTAGCATTTACGAGGAAGACTGGTTTGGCTGTAGCGCAGTCGGGTATGGTAGTGAGCAGTACACATCCTTGGCTGTCTGCAAGCCCTGATGGCATCTGTGCTGATGATGCTCTAGTTGAGATCAAGTGTCCCACAGTTTCAGATTGCACGGTATTAATTGAAAAGGGAAAGTATGATGTTAAGCTTGTGAATGGGGAACCTGTGCTTTGTCCAGGTGGCAAAAATGGTTACTATGACCAAGTGCAGTTTACCATGTTTTGCTGTGGCAAAAGCACCTGCTATTTTTATGTGTGGTCGGCTGAAAGTGATGTCATTGTAAATGTGCCTATTGACACACGGTACATTGAACAGAACTTGAAGAGGCTCAAAACATTCTACTTTTTGCATCTCCTGCCTCACCTTGAGGACCTACATTATAAGAAAAAGCTGGCTATGTGCAAAAAGTATGACGAGATTTGCAATTTGTGATGAGCAAGTGAAATTTTATTTGTTCATAATGTCTGCTTCATTGGAGCCATCCAAGTATATTGAATGAATAAAAAAAACATTCAACCACATTTTAACACCTTGGCTTCAAATCACTTCCATAAGCTTCACAGGTACGAAACCAGTGAGGTTACAAAAAATTGGCAGTGGCTTAGCTCAGCTATGCCAGTATATACGTAGCAAAAGCTAAGGCATAGCATGGTTAGCCTTGGTTAATCTTGATTGCAAGTCCAGGCCAATAAAGCTTTCGCTTTAAAACGGCATTAGTGAAGTTTACCCTACTCGCTTCTCAGAGTGCTTAAGGCTAAATTAAAGTACACACGGGACATTTACGCTTTTGTCTGTTCGTTGATGAGCGGGCGTTTAAGGATACAGAGTCCTGCACAGACAAGGACAATTTTGCTGGCATACTTTCTTGACTTGATGGGCAGTACTTGCTTGAAAATTCTGTATGTCTTGATTCGGTTGATTGCCCGCTCAACATGAATTCGTAGCGATGCGATGCGCCTAGTTTCGGTGACTTCACTTTCAGGTAGCTGATCCTTTCCTGAGAAAAAAAAAGATGAAGAGGCAGTCGTGTACATATAATTACTGTGTAGCTCTTAAGTTTATGGAGGTTATGAAAATACTATTGTGGACACCTACCTTTTGTAAATGCAGGCCTGTTCATTTTAATCCCTTGAGCCTCAAGATAAGGGTCAAGCTTGAAACCACGGTCTGCCATTATCTCATCACCTGGAAGGAGGTACTCTTCTACTCCACATGTCTTTACAATGTATTTGTCTGATGCCCTGCCTCCATAGACATCTGACACAAACATTATAAATCCTCCCTGCAGAAACAGGGATTGTGGACACGTCAAGCTGTTGAAGGACAGCTTTTTATCTACAGTCCCTCCATCTGTAAATGTACAGGATGGCAAATAAACAATTTCATTTCATTTGGTGCTATGACGGTAAGAAATTTCATTGTGTTTGCACCCTTGTATTGGCTGTAACTTTGGGATCTGGCCATCAGTTTCCGTGGCCTTTGCATTAGTGCTTCAGTGCAGTCGAAATGCATGTTGTATGACTGTACTCACTGTTTCTGAAACTCTCAGGCATGCTTGCCCGCAACCTTCAGCGGGGAAGCCACACAACAACTTCTTGCATGATCTTCACCAGGTCGTCCAGCACTCTCGAAAATGTTCTAGAAACATAAGCTACAGAGACCTCGAACCGTCTTGCTAAATCTCCACAAAGGAGGCCAAGTCTAAGCCTCATGAGTGTCAATAACAGCTGGTCTTCGATGGTCAAGAGCTTGCGAATTGTCTTGTCTTGAGTCTTCAGTGCTGACACGAGCTTGTCAAATGCAGCCACAGAAATGCCAGTGTAAAAAAGAATGTCATCACTGGTCAGTGTTCGATAGGAAATAGTTCTCATGGTCATAGAAAGTCTTGTACTGGTGTAGGAATGGTCAGCTGGTGGCAGTTCCCATTGTGTGGAGCTATCTTTCATCACCTACAAGAAAGCGGAAAGGCATGTCATGATGTAGAACACGTTAACATTACAAAATATTACCTTTGTATTTTTCCTTGTCATGATGTGCTCGGTTTTGCTTACGTGAATCTGACAAAATGACAGTTTTGTGAGAAACTTAAACACGTAATCTGGCAACTCAAATAATCTGTGTGCATACTTACGTCAACTTCATGATCTGATATTAAGCTCCCACAAACTTCATTTTCTGCAACACTGCTGTCTGGAGTAGCTACACCATAAGTGAAAGCCTGTAAACAAAGCACAGCAGCAATCATCACTGCAGTGTCACAGAGGAATTAGACATGATCATGTGGAGAGGACAGTGCCTGTACACTCACATCTGGTGCCTTATCCAATGTACATCTGACTAGTGAATTTCCAATGTGAAGGGAAACCTGCAAAAGAAATTGGCAGCTCAGTTCCACTTGAAGCAGCATATGAAAAAGCCTAAATTGTCCTGACCACTCACATCTGGTTCACAAACTGTGCCAGAGATGGGAAACGTATCTTCACTGCACTGAGCCTATGAAAGGAGAAACCATGTGAATGTGTGTACTTCTTAAACAGGCACCGTGTTCAGAAGCCTAGACTGGCTGTGTGAGCACTTACATCTTCATTCCCCAAAACATTGTTGAATGATGTGGTTTCCATGTGTGCTGCCGCCTGTTGAAGTTGAGTTATCTTTAAATATGACAATATAAGGAGGCAGAAGAATTTGCACGACTGCTTACTCTTTCATAATGTGTAAAGAATTGAACAGCACTTGTGCCAGTAAGTGGTGCAGGAGGTCACTTACAGCTGGTTCACTTTCAAATGCATCAGTGAACACTGCAGGCTCACTGTGGGAAGTCTCCTGTTGAGAGAATGATAGCAACAGTTGGCATGGTTTTATCGTGTCTGGTGTACCTGTAAGCTTAAGCTGTTGGCATGATTGCTTACTTCTGTTTCCTGACATGCACAAGTGCTGTCTAGAATTGTCTTGGCACTATCTCCAACCTGGTATGGGTAGGACACATAACAGTGAGCACATATTCTGAGTGATAGTATGTCAAGACAGTGAATGCCTACTCACATATTCCAAACTGTCCAAAAGCGAGGTGAATGTGGAAGCTTGTGCATCATAAGTGACCTGTAAAAACACATCAATAGCTTTAAACCTGTTGCATTGACAGAACTTCCGCTGGCCTACATAGTTATGAAAACTTCACAGCGCGGGAAAGACCTCGTTGGGGCATTTCAAGTAAGTGAAGTTATTTGTAGGCAAAACATCAACTAGCTAAGTTCTTGTTCTCAAAGACAAGCTTGTTTAACAAACGAAATATGTTCCCCTAGTGTGGTACCCAGCATACTTAAATCTTTCTCGTGACTAATTGGCTACATTGTTCTTATAACGACACACACTGGCTATTTTCCACAGTTCAATTCACTGGTATGTCCAAATTCTGACAAATTAGACCAAAGA
The DNA here is from genome assembly GCF_038994185.2 of Dermacentor albipictus. Taxonomy (NCBI): domain Eukaryota; kingdom Metazoa; phylum Arthropoda; class Arachnida; order Ixodida; family Ixodidae; genus Dermacentor; species Dermacentor albipictus. The sequence goes on from NC_091825.1 coordinate 92,321,114, forward strand.
AAAGCCTTACACTCTGCGAAGGAACCTGACGTGACTCTTCATCTCGTGTGTCTCTGTTCGTTTTTCTCTGGAATGGAAATAAATCATTATCAGCCACACAGTGACAACAATCTGTACACTTGCCTTCCGCTTAGTTGGTGCTGGCGTATTTTCGTCACGGTTCAATCGTCTGCGCCCAAAGATAACCTGAAATATTACGAAGCTTTTTTATTATCGCAGCTAAAGATTCGTGGGTTTTATGTGCCAAAGCCATTGACAAAATTATGAAACGCACTGCAGTAGAGACGAACTTATTAATTCTGACAACGCGAAGTTCTCAGACCACCCAAGCATTAGTACGGGAGTGTTTTTGCGGTTTGCCTCCATAGAAATGTCGCCGCCTCGGCTGCGTATCGGCACCGAGACTTCGGCCTTGGCAGTGAAACGCCTTAACCGCTAGGCCACCGCAGCAAATCTATTATCGCAGCCAGGAACGGAGGCTTCGATTCAGCAACAATTGCTGATAGATCGCCACGGACAAGCGAAGCGACGAAGATGTAAAAAGTTAAAGTCTCACCAGTTAGATATGTCCGCACCGATAGCATGAAGCCTAGCTCAATTGTAACATTTCACAGCACCACTATCGAGCATGAAACTGCGGCAGGTTTCATATTCAGGTTCGGCAGAAATCGAGGGGCAGAAATAGCTACAAGCTACGGTACATGACTTCAAAGCTTTTTCACTAGAGCTGTAAAGGCCCAATGTCTAAGGCACTAATTATACGAAATGCGGTGCTTTAGAAAGGGTCAGGTAGCGATGAACAAGTGTTCACTTACCTTTCGCTGGTAACCCAAGTTCAGCATCGGCAGCGGGTTTTGCTCCGTGCGTTTTCCATCAACGAAATGCGCAGAACACACACGTGAATTTCTGTTTGGCACGAAGTCTTTCCTGTTTATCAGAGAAGTCCACTGACGACTCAAGTCGACGTTCGCGGGGAAGCGGTGCAACAGAAACATATCGCAACCACATTGCTCCTTCTTCACAGCATGTTTTTCGCACAAGCTATCCGCGATATTCTTTCGTTTTCGCTGGTTGTTGCCACAACCCACCACTACACAGTGCTGACCGGACGACGTAGGCGCGGTGAAAGGCATTTCTACTGTTAACCAGCGCACGCAAAAAGGAGAAAACACATTGAAACAGGCACGCGTCAGCTTCTGTCGAGCAAATTTAACAGCCCAATGCAAGAGGGCCACTCTGGGTTACCGGAAACGGAAACGGCGAATCGAACGCAGTGCTCCTGGTTCGAGAGTATCCCCGCTATCTCCGTAAAATCGTGTATACCCGCTATTTCGTTTAGCGTTCTGCGCATGCGCAGTGACGACCCGCTATTTTTAGCGTACGCAATGGTATAGCGTACGCTATACTAAAACTGTCTATTATGGTTGCATAAGCAGCTGTCGCAAAGAAACGGAAACTGTGTGGCCGGTCTGCATATAGCGCCACCCGTCGCGGCTCTGCCAGTCGGTGTGGTGGTCGGTGTGATGCCTCAATATATCGCCAAATGAAAACACGCACAAGGATGCGCTCAAATTTCTCATTAGGTAGTATCCTAATAAAAGGTGAATTTTTTCTTCATCAGAAAGTTGGGCCAACACGTGGCCCTTTTCGGTGGACTCAGCTCAGTGTATTGGTTTGCGGTAGGTTTTAAGCCACACGCCCTTGTTAGGGGGCGCCTTGTGAACCAATCTGTGCACATTTTCTGCCGATATGTTTGCGCAATATAGAGACCGCGGCAGCCGCACGTTGTGATCGCATCCGTTTTCTTTTCGAAAGAGCGTGCGCTGGGCGCGGCTGGCGCACCGGTGGAAAACGGTAAATCTAACCGCGACGTAATCCCATGTTACGCCAACTCTCTTCGCATCTTTCTGAAGCGCAATTGCGTGAGGCACTTAACATGCCTCATATTTCCTTTCTTCATAAAGGTTGGCTAGCCACTCTAGCTGGGTGTCGGCTCGGTTTAAATTGTTACGCTGGACGTGCCATCTCGTTTAGTATAAGCAAATCAGCCGGTGAAAAGCATCTCTGAACTCGTCATGACAGCGTCGGCAATGTTCGCGATGGCCGTCAATTTATTGCCGGCACTCGCTTGACCGGCCTTCTACAGATTTCTGTACACCACCTCTGGCTGACCTGTGTACATGCATGTTGTCAATAGAACGCGACAATAAACTATTCGTGAGTGCAGAAGTATCAGAAGCGCGTGGATGTAGGACAATGTAGTGGCGGAAACTGTCTCTGTCAGCACTGCTGTTTGCCGCGGATAGGCCTCGCCTCACAGATTTCACACAACACTGACGGTGCAGGTGTGCGACCAGGCTCCAGTGAGAGAGGCTGCCACGCAGAAAGCAGCGCCTACGCTGTAGCACTGACGGCGGGGTTAGTGCTACTGGAATACTAGAGTGCAATGGGATAAATGCCATGTAGATTGAAGCTTTTTATATGCGCAGTTTATTGGCCAACCGAATGCGTTTTTCAGTTTCAAGTGAGAGTTGACGCTAAAAACTATTAAGATGGTTTGGCATGAGTAATTACCATCGCGAAAAAAAAATGAAGCCAAGATCGAAATCGGTTCGAGGTTTATGTATAGCTTAATTCTTCAACGAATATGTATTTTTACAACGTTGGATATTTGCTGCCGAAAATGTTATCACGGCGAAATCTTTAGACGGCTCATGGGACAAAAAGTCCAATGTGCGGCGTTATGCCGTCCACAACCATTGTGCCACCATGCCGGCCACTACCATTGTTCTGGCCACGACCACATTGATACCGACAACCATTCGCGGGACTGGAACCCAGGACCTTTGGTGGGTGACAAAGCCACCACCTCTGGCAGGAGCCGAACCTTTGGTGTTAATGAAGGTGAATTTAATTAACATAGAGTTAATCAGGGCAATCGAATCCCCGACCTTTGGTTGGTGTTGAACCCTCGACTTTTGCTGGGACCAAAATTCAATGGCGCCAATATTTATGGCGCCACCATTGATGGTCGAGCCCACGATCATTGGTTGGAGTGGAGTCCACAACATTTGGTGTTAACGGGAAGTTAATGAATGAATGTAATCTGTTTTTTCCTTGAGGTGCCTTTTCAACATATCAAATGAAGTCAGTTCCAATTAGGCAATTGTTAACAGCCTAAAATTTGCAACCTTTCAAAGAAAATTTATTAATACATCAGAGGAAACTTAGACATGCGAAATAAAAGCGATATTCGATTTGTTAAAGATCTAGTATCTCATTTTATTGAACTTTCAAAGTTTTTAAGAGCCATCGGTATACACGTGTACAGTATCTCCGTACTTTGCAAAAATGTGCCACAAGGTGAGTTGCCTGAGGCCAATAGATGTAACGGATGACTTTTTAGTAATTCCAGGTATCTGCAATGTGACGACAGGTTTAGGCAGAACCCACGGGGTTATTCTTGGAATACAGGCGGGAGAAAATCTCGAAGGCAAAACGCTTTCATGGCACGATATAGTCTTTGAAAAGCTGGAACCTGGGTGGGTGGCAGGGAGCGATCGCAGGGGATGGTGCCTGTGTCGGGTCAACACGCTAAGGTACATTCGAAGACGCTCGCAGAGCATGTATACCCCAATAGGACAAGCACAGTGGCGTAGCCAGAAATTTTGTTCGGGGGGGGGGCTACGCCACTGGCCCAATATATATATATATATATATATATATATATATATATATATATATATATGTAGCTGCACGTTTTTCCCTGCAACCACTTCAGCAAATTTGAGGAGGTTTGTGGCATTTAAAAGCAAAAGTTTAATTCTAGTGACTACTGGCTTCGAATTTTTCATTTAGGAGGTCAATTATTTATTAAAAATTGGCCAAAATTGAAAATTTTCGGCAAACGAAACTATCAAGTTTAAAACTCCGTGACTCAACAATGAAAACTGATATCACAATTCTGTGAATTGCATCTAATAGTACATCTACAGCGGACAAAATAAATATGTTACACATGAATCTCAAAAATATTTAGTATTGTGGAAATACGGCTTTTGCAGAACCCATGTACACAACGTAACCAATTAACGTAAGATACAAATGGACACAGCAAACTTGTCCGCTTTGACTGTTATAATAAATGCCGTTTACAGAACCACAATATCTGTTTTTCATGCATAGCTATTAGTTTGTAAACGCCGTGCTTCTATTTTTTCAAACTTTCGAATTTTCCAAAATATTTTAAACAAAATTCAGGCCCTAAATCGAAGTTCTGTTTCCAACAGACACTAGGATTTAACTTTCTCTCTCAAATGCAACAAATTTCAATAAAAGCGATTAGCAGGATTATCTCAGAAAAGCGTTTCTGCGCTTTACAAGTATTTGAATAGGCCGCGTCGGATTGGGCCCGAGCTCAAGCTTCCTCTTAAACAATTTATCGAGGGATCAAATACATGAATAATAACTGCATTGTCATTGCCAAAGATGCTGCAAACGAATTCTTGAAAGCTACGCTCTGTAAATACAAATAAAATATGTATTTTTTTCATAAAATATTATACTCGTATGTGCCAAAAATTGTGCCCAACATAACTGACGTCAATGCTTCCATGTTTTTTGTCTATTCATTAAGTAAAGAAAATATCACACGAACTTTAGAACTATATCAGTTCGAAACCAGGAAAGCAGTGCATGCCGCTGATATGAAATATTAAAAGGCAATGAACTGAACAAGTTGAGGAAAAATATCTTAATGAAACTTTGTCATTCAAGAACCGTGCTTACATTCTTGTATATATGCAATGGCCAATGAAAAATTTCAATGACGCTGTCGTTTGTTCCATTGTATTGCGCAGGAGTAGCTGTCCCTTGTCGTGTATCGTGAGTAATTGCACCGAAGTTATAATCGCGACAGAGAGCACGTATAAAAAGCAGGAGTTCTGCAAGATATATGAGGGCAAGTCAAATGAATGAGCCAACAACGGGGTACTTTATTTAAAAGTAGTCTTCATGAGAATTTAGACATTTGTCCTATTGACTAACGAGTTGCGTGATTCCCGTCTTATAAAACTCCTTGGGTTGCTGCTTCAAAAAGTCTGTATCTGGTTCCCTTGAGCTGTTTTTTCGGTTGCCCCAAAATGTAGAAGTCGCAAGGTGACAGGTCTGAGCTGTATGGCGGATGTTGCAGCGTTTCCCACTTGAACTTTGCCAGTTTTGTATTAACCACATAAGCGACGTGGGCACAGGCATTGTCGTGGAGCAAGATGACCCCATTCGTCAATTTTCCACGTTGTTCGTTCTTGATTGCGACACGCTGCCGTTCTGGCGTTTCACAATATCGGAAACAATTTATAGCCTCTCAAGATTTAGCAAATTCTATCAGTAATGGACCCTGTCGATCGAAAAAAAAAAGTCAACAACACCTTTCCAGCGGAAATGACGGCCTTTACGTTCTTTAGGCGTGGTAAATTCGAATGTTTCCGCTGTAAGCTTTGCCGTCGTGTTTCAGGCTCGTAGTAGTGGCATCAAGGTTCGTCCCCGATCACAGTTGCAAACAAGAAGTCGCCGTGCTCATTGTGATACCCGATCAGATGAGTCAAGGCAGCGCGAAACTTCTTCGTCTTCTCGCGATGGATAAAAATCTTGGGGATCCATTGCGCACCAAAGAGCCGATAGCCGAGAAGCTCATGAATTATGGCGTGAACCGAACCGTGACTGATGTTCAAACGGTCTGCCAGTTCATCGATGCTTATCCTCCGTTCTTGTTTCAGCAGCTCATGAACCTTTGAAATTGTGTGGGGGGTGATTGCACGATGGTTTTGGCCCAGTCTTGGAATGTCTTTGCAACGTCCTTTGAACCGTTTGCTCCAACGATTCACAGTGGTCAATCAAATGCAGTGTTCAACGTACACGGCAGTCATATGGTGAATAATTTCTGTTTTGGAAACACCTTCAGCTGTCAAAAACTTCGCGACATCGAGTTGTTCAACTTTTGAAGTGTCCATTATGTGACGCAACCATATTCAACCCAGTGTATGAGAGCATTAAGGAACATTTATCTTCAAACCTGCGTGTCACTTTTGTAAATGAGAAATGCCGTTCTCCTACGCGCATGCCTCGCAGATAATGAACCGAACCATTATTGCGCGGTTAGGGTAGGCTCACTTTCATTTGACTCGCCCTCGTACATTAGAAATGCAAAGATACAATGGGATATGCAAATGCGAAAATACTGCTTGATAAAGGACAAAAAAGTGTCACCGGAAACAAAGTTCACTGCATGTATACACAAAACCTCGCAACAAGATATTTAAGTATACGTATAAGTCTCCAATGAGTCTATGTATGTAACTGTACAAGTTAACTGTATATAATGCGTCTAATAACTGTATAATGCGTATATAATACTGTAATAAAGAAGTAACTGTATATAATGCGTCAAACAAGGCAAATAAACATGTTGCACAATCATAGATTCACAGAATCCTAGATTCCGCCCCCATTCCATCCACTCCCCCCGATGTATTGCGCGCGACGGAAGGCGGCGCGCTTGCTGCCCGCTTTTCTCCTTTGCGCACACAAGACTGAGCCACCATCGTCGGCTCACCCATTCCACCTCCCCTCCTACGCTTTCACTCGCACATACAGCATGCAGCGCGTGGTCACGATGTTATCACCCTTGGACTTTATACGAAACATCAGGGCGATGGCAGGAATGCGCCTGGAGTGTCCATATAATTGCTTTCGCAATAATATAATAAACGTATCCGGCAACTGAAGCGTCCCGTCGCCCATTACTTTCCGCAAAAGAAGTATCAAAATCGAACTTTCACCATGCGACAATTCGCTGCGCCGCAACAATGTATTTTTTTTTCTGTGAGGCGGAGGCACCGAAAGGAAAAAGAAACGCATAGGAAAGTATCTTGGCCAGAATCTAATGCCTACTTCGGGCACCTAATGGGGCTACTGAAGGAATACCGAAGAAAACATGAGACGCTTGGTCCACTGAGAACCATACGCATACTGCTCAGTATCCTACAGCGGCGAAAGAAGACTTCCCGGAAAGGTTCCGCTCAAGGAATGCGGTGCAATCCTTCGAGTCCCCACAGTGATGGCGGCGAGCGACCATTGTTTTTTTTTTCTCGTCTGCTAGCCAGAAAACGTCCAAAACTCTGTCCGGTGAAAATCCACTCGGCCAGAGTAAACCGAACGCGCACCGAAGTGTACCCCACGGTGGTCGGGGCCATACGAGAAAAACGTATGCGCTCTGGTTGGCTCTGGCAGCCCGCGGTTAGGATAGCGAGAACAAAAAAAAAATCGAAGAGGCTCAATGTGTCCTCGCGAATAAAAGTCAAAGTAGAAAAAATAAATAAGAACGTATTTACTTTGGCTGGCTTGAGTGTCTTGACATGGATGTTCTGGCGTAGGTTAAAAAAATGTTTATATTTTTTTATGTGACATGACGGCACAAATGAACCACCCCAACGCTTCGTCTCATTGGACCTCGCTGCCTGTTTGTCAACTCGTCTGCTAGTGTGTTGATTTGGCTTGTCTCGTTGTATGTTCCGATGTAAGACTTTAGAAAAGTCAATAGACATTTGGCGTCAAATGTTTATAACAACATTAAACCCACAAAGTTCCGCAATTGAAAATCTAAAGCACAACTTTGGAAATGTCAATGCACCGTTCACATCAAGAGCTTATGAGATTTATACCCATAAAGTTTCGCAATTGATATCCATGCGCTCCATAGATTCCGTGGCCTCAGTGAGATGCCGCGGCGAGCCCGCTCACCATCAAAGCGCCCTTGAAACTGTGCTCGGATGGGACTGCTTGGCGTTATGTGACTCCCGGTGTATGGGCGTTGCCACGAAATCCAGCCCGAGTTTGCAATCTTCGCGGTTAAATGTCTTTTCGAGCGTCAAAAAGACATTCTAGACAAAATCCAGAGTGATTTCCGGCGCCGGAGGTCACTTTGGTCGGCGGTGCATGGACAGCACGAAAAAATTTCGGGGGGGGCTGAAGCCCCATAAGCCCCCCCCCTGGCTACGCCCCTGGACAAGCACGAGCGTCCGCTATTGTTCCATTGGTTGACGTGCATCGTGGGAGGCCTAAACATGTGCGCAATGCTTCAGCTTGAATGCTCTCCAGCGCACGCACACAGCAAAGTGCCTTGCTTGAGAGCGCCGGAATGCTGTGCCGTATATACCCTACGAATAGTGCTTGGTACAATTGGAGTAATGACGACTCCGAGGGGCCCCGTCTTGTTCCTGCAACGACGTGAAGGACGTGAACAAAACTCTTCAGCTTTGACTTCAGTGCGGCGACGTGTCTTGACCAAGATAACCCCCGGTCTATGACTAAGACAAGGAATCTGTGGTGTGTAACTGTAGGTATCGCTACTCCGTTAACGATTATCGGATGCCTGGTCATTTGTTTTCGCGTGAATGTAATCACGGAACATTTTTCTGTTCGGAGTTGGAGGCCTTGACGCCACAGATACTTAGGTGTGATTGTCACTGCACGTCGAAGCCTAGCACGCATTTGGGCGCGGGTCGCTCCAGATGTCCATATGCATATGTCGTCCGCATATGCACTAATCTTCACTGTACTAGGAAGTTCGGATGCAAGGCCAGTCAATGTAACATTGAAAAGAGTTGGACTGAGAACTCCTCCTTGTGGAACACCGCGATGTATATGGTACTGTCCGGCGTCCCCTTCACTTGTCGACATATTCACCGTGCGGCCACTGAGGTAGGTTACAATCCATGCATATAGCCAGCCACCGACGTCTAAATCTTCCAGTGCATCAAGGATTGCATAATACAGTACATTGTCGTATGCACCCTAAATATCCAGAAAAACAGCTCCAACTAACCGACGGCTACTTCTTTCTTGTTCAACAGTGGAGACCAAGTCGATAACACCGTCAACGGAAGAACGGCCTCTTCTAAATCCATGCATAAAATCAGGAAAGCAATTATTTCTCTCTAGAAACCATTCCACCCTTGACAAGACCATTCTTTCCATTACTTTGCCGATGCAACTGGCTAAGGCGATCGGTCTGTAGGAGGAAAGCTCGTTAGGGTATTTCCCCTAAGGCTGTGGCCTAAAATATGACGTATTAATTTCTTAATGTCACTGTGAACATTAGAGTAGTAATTTTATAATTCACCTTACATTTCGCTCTAATATATTGTTACGGGGTTAAACGTAGTAGGAAGTATATTTACAGGACATCTACAATAATTGTAGCAGCTCACAAGATGGTAGACAGCGCGCGTAGTCCAGAGCGTCGCCTTCCTCCGACCAAGCTTAAAACGTGTTCTTCGTCAGTGTGTCACCACATGTCTGAATGCCAAAACGTGCTGTTCCAGATATTCGCAAATGTTGCTTCGCCTCTTCAAAAAATGTATGAAGCAGATTATTAAATAATTTACATATAAACGAGCGAATGATGGACAATCGAGTTGTTCATTCATCCACAGAAGGAGCACGAAAGGAAACACCACCAGCAATAAAGATACGGTTGTGGTGTCACCTGTACCACTGCTTCCCTCTTTCTTTCTAAATTGAACTTAAATCTCAATAATTTGGTGCCCTTATAGAGCTTTATTTTTATATTTGAACAAAATTATGGCTATACATTGTAGTGCACATTTGCTTATTAAAAAACCGTGTGAAAATGAGTACCTCTGATTCTGTGGCTATTTACATTGACCACGAGTATTTATAATTTTTCACAGTGGCCTAAATTTCTGTCGTTGTCATCCAGAAAATTTTGCTTCTCCTCGTCTGCTTGGCTTTCTGTCGATAACATCAAGGATTTGGTTCTTAAGTTGCTGCTTTGTGCTCGGCTTGTCATGTTCCAAATTCTTGGCTTGAAATCTCGCTCCGTAAGTGGTTTGATCCAATCAAGTACCCTTGTCTCTAGCACACTTGTTCCTGCAGTAATTCACAGTAGCATCAAGATCACTGATCCATTTCATCTACCTCAATAATAAAGCTGCAACATTACTCCCAACAGTAAAGTCATGCCTGGAAATATCCATACACAGAAACCCCATACCTGAATACTTTTTGTGCTACTACTCTGCATATACAAAACTTTCATCGTTAAAATTGCAAATAATAAATGTAACCACCACATGCTTTCTAAAATTGTGCAGATATGCAAAGTATACAATCACTTGCTGGCTAAATGTGCTGCCGCTTTATGCCTGTACAATTTTCTGTAGAATATTTACAACCATCATGAAAACAATTTATGGTCAAAAGGTGTGCCATGCGGGCAAGACAACAAACTTTTTTTCCCAGGGAAATTTCATCAATTTGCATATATTACGAAGAGGCCGAACGCTTAACCCAGCAGGCTGAGAAACAACACAGATCCCAAGTAGAGAGGCTTCAAATTACTTTGCATACAGGTCCTGTTTGTAGAGGAACTCATAGCTTATACAAAGCTCGTGGCTCTGTCTTGCGTAGGCAGTGCTTTTCACAACAATCACCTACCCATATTGCACGCAACAGTTTTCTTTCTTTCTTGCTGCAAGCACAAAGCAGCCACATTGCAGCTTATAGTACGCAGCTGGAATGCAAGTGGGATAGAGCAGACCATCGCGTGGATCAGATGTCAGGGTAGCATGCGTTTCCTGATTATGATGGGGAACGCAAGAGCGCTCAACCATTCGGTACTGCAGCTGTTGCAATGGTTTTCGGTGTTTACAAAGCTGTTCACTTCGTCGCATCACGTTGTTCCCAAATGGAATGCCACTAAGTGTATTCACAGCACCGTGCTTTTGCGCATCATCAGATAAGTGCCAAATGCAGTGGACATTAAATCACCAAAACCATACCCCGCAGGGGCGTCTGCGTCAGCAGGCGTTTGGTGTGTTGCGACACCACGGACCCGAGCACACGAGGGTTGGACCCTCCCGCGTGTAGTCGTGCGCGGCTTAGCCGTGTCCGGGGAAAGGGGGATCCTGGAGGTTGAGCCGATGCCGGGTGATCGGACCTTTAAGGCCCCCCGGCGGAGGCAACACACCTCTTTGGCCTCTGCTTCACGTAGACGGCACCCCCGGACTGACCCACCCGGGGGAAATCGGTAGTCGCCTCTTCCTATCTCTCTCTCCTCAAACCTTCGTCTTTATCTCTCACTTTTTAACCTTTCCTGTCTTCTTCTCTCTTCCATTTACTTCCTTTCTTCACGGCGGCAAGGGTTAACCTTGTGTGGATATCCTACCTTGGGTACACCATATTTGGTTATAGTGACGGCGTACGGCTGGCGTCGTGCAGGCTTGGACACAAGCCCTGCCGCGTCCCCTCGTTGGGCTCCGTGGTGGGCGATCGGCGCTGTTGCCGAACATACTTATTTTCTATGGCAGCACAAACCTCTGTCGTCTATGATCGGGTCTGAAAAGATGCCGCACCGAAGTACCGTTCCATTTCTCCTTTCGGAGCAACGCCCCAACCTTCCCCAAGTACTATGTAATTCATAGCGAAAGCAACATGCCAGTAAGAAAACTCTCACCATTCGTTGTCGCCAAATGCTTGAAAGAAAAAATCGGACCGACGTACAAAGCCTCCAAAATGTCTAGCGGGCACCTCCTCCTAGAACGGAATGATAAAGACCAAGCAGAGAAGCTCACTGACCTTACCAGTATTGGCGACGCCACAGTGACAATTTCACCACATAGAACACTGAACACCAGCCGGGGAGTAATATCTGAAGAAGATTTTATTGGATTGAGCGATGAGGAACTCCTTGAGGGTTTCCAAGAACAAAATGTCACCAAAGTGCAAAGAATAGTAATCCGCAGAAACGATCAAGAAATCCCCACCAAACATGTTATACTCACCTTCGGAACAAGCGTAATGCCTACTTCACTCGATGCAGGTTATGTCAAAGTCAATGTGAGACCGTATATCCCGAATCCCAGACGGTGTTTTAAGTGCCAAAGATTCGGACATGCTTCACACGCATGCCGAGGACAAACAACTTGTGCTAAATGCAGCGCCAACGATCACGAATCTGAGCATTGCACCTCTTCACCATTTTGTGTTAACTGCAAAGGAGACCATCCAGCCTACTCGCGGTCGTGCCCATGCTGGAAAAAAGAAAAAGAAGTCATTGCACTAACCGTTAAAGAAAAAATCTCGTTCTTCGAAGCCAGAAAGAGACTGTCGTACCTTCCCCGAAGAACCTATGCCGATGTGACGCAGGCGGGGGCAGCGTCACAGAGGCCTCCGGAGTCCTCCGAGCCCACGCGCAGTGGTGCCGCAGTGACTCCTCCCGCCCCCGTGATGGAAGCAGCCGACGCTGCTCCATCCTCTTCCCAGGACCTGCAAACACCAGCCCCGCAGGACCCTAAGATAAAGCGAACCCCAAGGCCCGAGGCACGTGTCTCGGCGCCAAACTCTCGGTCCTCCAGCGCCTCAGAGAGAGCAATGGAGGTCGAAACAAAAGCCCCGGTGTCCTCGACACCAAAGGACAAGCGCTCTCTCGAGCGCGGAAAGAGGGACAGAATCCCAATAACAACTCTAAATAAGAAAGCGATAACCTAAGGGTTATCGCTCTGTTGTATCTACCTTCTTCAGATCCATGTCACCTAACATCTTTCTTATCTCCCATTCACTCGTTAATATTATTTTTTACCTTTCAATTTTATGATGGCTTTTATGATCCATTGGAACTGTAGAGGTCTCTTACATAACTTAGGTGACATAAAAGACCTGTTGATAAACTTCTCTCCTGTGGCCCTGTGCTTACAGGAAATCAACCTAGGCGATAAACACAAAAACATTTTAAAAGGTTTCACTGTTGTACGGCGCGACCGTACTCAGGCGAACCGGCTGTCGGGTGGTGTAGCCATAGTTCTTCCAGGTGGTATAGCAGCCAGAGAAGTTCCCATTAACACTCACATAGAAGTCGTTGCTGTCACCGTTTTAGCTCACAAAACCATCACCATCTGTTCAGTATACATTCACATTCACATTTTACCGTAAGAGACCTAGAGTTAATTTTAAACCAGCTACCCGAACCATTTTTAATAGGCGGTGATTTTAATTCTCATAACACGTTATGGGGTAGTAAAACTACTGACAATAGGGGTCAAACGCTTGAAGATTTTATCCTAACAAATGACATATGCCTTTTAAACACCGGTGCCGCAACTTACTACTCCCCAAGCACAGGAGCTATGAGTTGCATAGATCTGGCACTATGCTCTCCATCACTTCTTTGCGATTTCCAGTGGAATGTTATTGAGAACCCCTACTGTAGTGACCATATGCCTGGTATCATTAAAAGAACATCTCCTTTTCCTACCATCCCACTGAGGCCACCCCGTTGGAAACTCCATCTCGCAGACTGGCCTCTCTTTACTGAGAAGGCCACTCTGGATAACATATCACATGAGCTAACCATAGATGAAATGAACGATCAGATCACCGCCTGTATACTTGCGGCAGCAGCAGAAGCAATCCCACAATCGTCAGGCTTCCTAAGAAAAAACCTAAAACCCTGGTGGACGAAAGAATGTACGCAAACAAAAAAACTACGAAACAAAGCGTGGGCTTTCTTTCGGCGATACCCAACACAAGATAATCTACTCTCTTTCAAAAAAGCAAAAAGGGAAAGCCAGGTACACACGCAGACAAGCAGAAAGACAGTCATGGAAAAATTATGTATCGTCTATAAATAGTTCAATAACATCCAAACGAATGTGGGATCAGCTTCGCAAGTTTAGAGGCGATTACGCTTCTTACACTATCCCCATACTGTCACCTCCAGGCACACAAACAAATATAGAACAACAAGCAGACATATTAGGGCAACATTTCCATGATATATCAAGCTCGAAAAACTACTCTGCTGCATTCCTGAAACACAAGCAATTAGCAGAAAAGCTAAAGCTTCCGACCACAGGAAGTTCAGAAAGACTCTATAATGGTGCTTTAACACTTCCAGAAATCAACAGAGTAATTACTAGTGGCAAAAAAACAGCACCCGGTCCGGACAGGGTACACTATTCAATGCTAGCTCACCTATCCGCTAAAGCAGTTGAGACCTTGCTTCATTTCTTCAACATAATCTGGGAAACGGGAAAAATGCCCAAAGAGTGGAAGAAAGCTATCATAATCCCGTTCTTGAAATCTGGAAAACCTCCCACAACAGCAACCAGTTATAGACCCATAGCACTCACAAGTTGTCTCGCAAAGTCCTATGAAGCCATTATCAACATAAGATTAACATACGCCCTTGAAACAGACAACATGCTAGATAACCATCAGTGTGGATACAAGAAAGGTTGCTCCACAATAGACCACCTAGTTCGGCTAGAAGACGAGATACGTGCGGCCTTCCTACACAAGCAGTATTGTCTCACAGTTTTCTTTGATCTTGAAAAGGCGTACGACACAACATGGAGGTTTGGTATCTTAAGGGACTTAGCAGATTTAGGAATCCGAGGTAGAATGCTCAAATGTCTAGCCGATTTCATGTCGGACCGAACATTCCAGGTGCGTTTAGGAACGGCGCTGTCACGTATATTCATCCAGGAAAATGGAGTACCACAAGGATGCGTACTAAGTACAACACTCTTTATAGTAAAAATGAACTCTGTTGACAAAGTCATCCCCCCCTCTGTTATGCACTCCATATATGTGGATGATCTGCAAATAGCGTGCCGCGCTTCAAACTTACAAACATGTGAAAGACAGCTCCAGATAACAATTATTAAACTAACCGAGTGGGCTGAGAAAAATGGCTTCCGCTTCTCTACTCAAAAAACCGTTACAGTGCTATTCTCGCAAAAACGAGGATTGTGTTTAGACCCGGTTCTAAAATTGAATGATGTCGCGCTGCCGGTAAAACAAGAATATAAATTCTTGGGAGTAATCTTTGATGAAAAACTAAACTTCCTAGCCCACATTAAAACACTAAAGATTAAGGCAAATAAAGCACTGAATATCCTAAAGGTTTTGTCTCTTAAGCACGGGGGTTCCGACCGAATCTGTCTTCTACGTATTTACCGGACTCTTGTGCGTAGCCTTCTAGACTACGGCTCCGTAGTTTACGGCTCAGCCAGGCAGTCCTACATCCAACTACTTGATCCAGTACATAACCTTGGATTGCGACTGGCAAGTGGTGCCTACAGAACGTCACCCATTCAAAGTTTATATGTTGAGTGTAATGAACCCTCATTACAGCAGCGCAGAGCATTACTAACATTCTCTTACCTACTCAGAATTCAGTCATCACCGCAACACATATGCTACAAAATTCTTACACAGTGCAACTCACGCTTACACTACACAAATAAACCGAACATGATCAGGCCACTTGTCCTGCGGTATGAGCAATACTGTCAGGATTACGAGATCCCCCAAGAAGTCCTCCAGGTTGCCAAGAAACCACAACGATTGGCCCCATGGTACAATTTTACACAGTTGTGCGACTGGTCATTAATACATTTAAAGAAAAGAAACACTCCGCACGAACACATCATACAAGAATTCCGTGCTCTTCAGGACAAGTATAAAAGTCGCATGGAATTCTACACGGATGGCTCCAAAACAAAAGAACACGTGGGTGTAGGGGTAGTAACAGAAAATTGGGAAACAAGTATTCGTCTACCAAAACATGCTTCTGTTTTCACTGCTGAAGTTTATGCTGTATGGGTTGCAGTTAAAAAGATTATCACTGGCAAGCACAAAAACACAGTGATATACACTGACTCCTTAAGTACACTGAAGGCTCTAAATCTGAAATCTGAGTGTGAACCCCTGTTAGGGGACATACTAAACATGGTCGCACTTAACAAATATGGGAGATCAATCCGCTTCTGCTGGGTACCAAGTCATGTTGGGATACCGGGTAACGAAGCAGCCGATACATGTGCATCGATGGCAGCATTCAAAGACCTAATAAACACAGCACTTCCATGTAAAGATAATATCCGTGCCATTAGGAAGGCCTTGACGACAAAATGGCAACACGAATGGGACCATTGTAGAGAAAACAAGCTATATCTCATTAAACCAGTACTTGGCGAGTGGAAGTCGTGCAACCATCAGGAGCGCTTTCTTGAAGTAGCTCTATGCCGACTACGCATTGGCCACACACACCTCACACACAATTATCTACTTAGAAAAGAAGACGTGCCAACATGTGAGAAATGCCAAGAACAACTAACAGTCATGCATATACTGCTCACATGCACACACATTGAAGTACAAAGACGAAACTTTTTGCACAACCTATATCAAATGCACATACCTTTACATCCTTCTTTAATTTTAGGAGATGATCCGATAATCCCATTACCTGACCTGCGTAAATTCCTAACCGACACTGGCTTTTTAAACAAATTATAGATTAACACGGCCTTTCTACCCTTAAATAGTATTATAAAACACCTCGTGTTTGGCGCAGCATAGCCTTAGTCGCTTTTGCGCCACTAAACCACATTTAACTAACTAACTAACCAAAACCATAGAAAATATCCTTAGGAAGTGCTGACGCATGATCAGCATACATGAACAAATGCGCTTGCTGTTTAGGTAGGAAGGGGATTGCTGCATGAAGAAACAAATAGTTCTTATACAGGTCATCACGCAGAGTTACCATAAAAAGGCGGGGCTTAGTATAAAAATGAAAATGTCAGAATTCCAATGGTCTAGTTCAACTAGGCCACGAGATATGCGTGGAAATTCACTTGGTAAGTACTAACATACAGTTTTACAGAATTAATTGAATATTTCTCTGTCCAAAAGGCCGCGAAGAACTTTCAAGGGAGCCTATGTTAATAGAGACCGCACTTTTTTCTTGACACTCAGCAAAAGAAAGGTGCATGTAGTCCAGGGGAATACCTTGAACTGTGTCTCTTGGTAAATGAAAAATAACAAAAACCCCTTATGATGTTCATCATGCTGCTCTCTGAAACTTTTCTGTGAGCAAACTGCAGCTTCAATCTAAAGAGACTTTGCGCCTAACATACGATCCCTGAAGCGTGCACTTTGAGCACCCACTGTATTCAGCATGGCTCTTTGTAAGCATGATGAACGATCTAGCAGGTGCATTAGCATAACGTCCACTGGTGTGTTTTGTACCAACAGATGTCAGAGGTGTCATAGACGGAGGCAGTCAGCGCACATTCATCACAGGACGTCTATCACGACAGCTGAATTTGCAGTGTCTGGTCTCTACCATCATTGCGCTTAATACATTTGCAAGCAAGTCGGATCGAGCAGCGAAGAAGCGGCGTGTTGTGCAGCTCCGTCTGCCGAGCCAGTTCTCAGATACGGAAGTTTCCTTGCAAGTGACAGAACTTCCGCACATATGCCAAGATATCGAGGCAAGTACAACCAACTCACTGTTCGTCGCGGAAATTTAGAAGTCTGGAAAGGACATCGCTGATCACCGACTATACGAATCCGTTGTCGGGAAAGCAGGCATAAGAGTTCTCATCGGCTCCGACCAAATGTGGACTGTGACAACTGGTGAAGTCACTCGATCCGAGAACAATGAGACACTGATGGCCACCAACTCTAAGCTAGGGTGGATGTTTCAAGGCAACACCAACTGCATGGCATCCGATATAACAGCTACGAGGATCATGGTCTGGGTACTGAAGACGAGTGTACAGCTGAGCGACGAATTCCTCCTCTTATTTTGGGAACTCGAGAGCGTGGGAATGTCAGACGCCGTTGACAACGAGCGCAGACTCACTCCAGTATTGATGAAATTCGAAGAAACCATCACTCTTAAGGACGGAAGATATGAAGTGATGTTGCCGTGGAAGGAAGAGGTCGAGCTCTCGGACAACAAGCAAGTCGCATTGACAAGACTGGAAACTCATCTTCCGACTGTCGAGCAAGTAAGGATTTTCAGAAACGTATGACAACACCATACAGGAGCACCTGCGGGCTAGACATGCGGACATTGTTGAAGGGACACCCCTGGATCCGAAAAAGGTTTATTACAAGCCGCACAGGGAAGTGATTCGAGAGCACGCGCTAACCACAAAAGTTATCATAGTTTTCGACGCTTCTTCGCATGTCAAAGGGTGCTTCTGATTAAATTGATGCCTCGAAAAGGGTGAAAACATGTACCAGGATCTGGTGAAGGTACCACTACGCTTCAGTACGTGCCCTATAGCTCTGCTAGCCGACATTGAGAAAGCATTCCTTCAAATCTCAATCGCAGAGAAGGATAGAGATGCCTTTCAGATTCGTCTGTTTTGGAGAAAGAAAAGCACTGCGTTTCTCCAAAGAGGAGATTCAAGAGTGCAGGATGGCGCGAGTGCCATTCGGAGCAATATGTAGCCCCTTCCTACTGACGGCAACTATACTACATCACCTAAAGAGTATGCCTTCAATCAAAGCCTGTACCGCGAAACTTCTCAGCGATTCATTCTACGTAGATGATTTAGTGGTTGTAGGAGACTCAGATGAAGAAGCACTTCAAATCTGCCACGAAGCCAAAGAGAATATGCGGGAGGCAGGAATGACGCTAAGCGAATGGACGACCAACTCAGATGGTATGATTAATGCATTGGAGCATCAGGAACAGCTGGCAGGCAAAGAAGTGGTTGTCCTCCATGAGACAAGCGTGAATGTACTTGGAATCACATGGAATCCAAACATGGATAGTTTCACTTTTTTTTGAGGGGCCTTTCCGAATTTATGAAAGAAAAAAATGATGCCAAGCGGCTCGTTCTTCAAGCTGTTTCACGGATATTCGACCCAATAGGATTTGTTGCGCCGTTCACCATTGTCATCAAGATCTTATTCCCGAAATTGTGGACACGTGGAATAGGCCGGAATGAGCAGCTACCTACGTATCTGCAAGAAGAATGGCACGAATGGGTGAACCAACTACCAGTCCTACAGAATATTTCTATACCACGTTATCTTGGCAGCGGAACCAAGCCGCCCCGAGTGCTACAGGCCTGCGTATTTTGCGACGCATTCCCCTTCGGCATACGGCGCTGCGCTCTACATCGCACCGAGCTGCTCAGCGAGGCCCGAGTTATTCTTCGCAAAAGCACGTGTGGCACCTATCAAGACAACGACACTGTCACGGCTGGAGCTTCTAGAAGCTTTGTTTGGAGCAAGGCTACTTAATTACGCATCAAGTGCCCTGACTGACTTTAACATCCACTGCACAATGTGGCCGGCTTCAACAATTACGTTGTCATGGATAAGAGGTGACGCAACGAAGTGGAAACAATTTGAGTCGATCAGAGTGAGAGAGATTAGGGAAAGAAAGCGATCCTTCTATGCGGAAGTATTGTCCAGGACAGATGAATCCTGCTGACCTACTGACACGCGGAGTTTCAATGGATAAGTTATTGTATAACCGTACGTGGCTGCATGGGCCAGACTATCTAGGCGAACCAGAAGACAGATGGCCACTACAACCGCCAGGACCTATCAACATCGACGATAGGATAGTCTGTGAAATGACTGCCGTTCATGTTGCGATCTCCAGCGCGTCAAAGTCGACATCGATTCGGGACATTGACAGCTACAGCAGAATCGAAAAGCATCTCACGGTCACGGAATGGACATTGAGATTCATCAAACACTACCGATTTAAAAACAAAGAGCACACTGGTTTTCTAGTGGCCGAAGAGATCACTGAAGCAGAAAAATATTGGGTTAGATGTGTACAGAAGCAAGCCTTCAGCGAAGATATAAGTTCGATTTCAACAGGTACATCAGCAAAGTCAACCTGTCGCATTAAAGACCTCAACCCGTTCTTGGATGTCGATGGCATCCTCCGGGTGGGCGGGCGCCTGTTTAACATTGACGCCTCTGAAGAGTTAAAACTCCCAGTGATCCTCCCGCATGATCATCACTTTTCTACGTTACTGACAATGCCAGCACACTACGAAATACTACACGGAAGCGTGTGGGACACCCTGTCGCAGTTGCGAGAGCACTATTGGATCTGCCGGGGAAGAACATTAGTGAAGAAAGTCATACACGGCTGCTATACGTGCAGACGTTTTAGAATTAGCCCTGACGGTGCTCCAGCTGCTCCTATAGCAGGTCATTGTGTAAAGCCCACGAACCCATTCGAAGTCACTGGAGTTGACTTCGCAGGACTACTATTTGTTGTGACACAAGTCAGAGAAACAAAATGTTACACAGCGCTCTTCGCACGTGCCACATCACGAGCAGTGCACCTGGAACTAGTTTCCAGCTTGGCCCCAGAAGCATTCCTCATGTTTTTAAAACCCATTGTAGCGCGAGGGGGTCTACCTGGCATGATTTACTCACAAAACGCAAGAACATTTAAGAAGACGTCAAAAGACTTTGTGAAGCTTTTCAAGTTGCTTTCCGTAGAAGACGTAACGGCGTACTTGAGCCAGAACAGTATCACTTCGAAGGTAATTTTTCCCAGCGCACAATGGTGGGGCGGCTGGTGGGACCGTCTGGTCAGGACGATCAAGCTTTCACTGAGAAATTTCTCGGCAAAACTCGACTTTGAAGAACTGACGACTGTGCTTACGGAAGTCGAAGCGGTCGTGAACTCGAGGCCTCTCACCTACGTTGAGCCGGACAGCGAAGAATCTGGCACATTAACACCAGTAGGCCTCATGAGAGGACAGAGACTAATGACGCTACCACAGGGCAGCAACGACGTGTCAGTGGACTTTACGCGCACCGAAGCTGTCCGACAAAGTGCATACAGGAAACGCCTAAATGAGAACTTCTGGAAGAGATCGACGAAAGAATGTCTCCTGCAACTTCGATGAGCGCACTCTTCCCATGGGAGACCCACCAACGAAATAAAGACAGGGGATATCGTCATAGTCCACGCCGTGAAAATACCTCGACAAACAGGGAAACTCGCAAAGGTTCTGGAAGTCTACAAGGGTGTTGATGGCCATGTCCGCTGTTGCAAGATTCAACAACAGCAAAGAGTTATTACCACCAGACGAATACAAAAACTTTATTCGCTCGAGCTGAATGAGTTTTTGGCGGCCGGGAGTGTGTCGAATTAATCTCAGCACAGTCTCGGATCGAAGAAGAAGAAGCGCCTCCTTCCTGGAGGGAGCCTGTGCTTACGAGCACGTGCAGCCAGGGGCTACCTGAACGGAAAAGAATAAAAAGGATGCCTGATTCTTCCAACCTCCCTTCTTGTCAGTAAACCGTACGCCACCTTAAACATTTATATATGCATTGATGCATGGATTAAGCTAAAACACGCCAAAGATTCACTGCTCATCCTTTTTCACAGAGTGGAAAGGCTGGTGAATTTTTTGCCAGTAAAAGGTGCATTCTCCTTCGACACTAGCTAACGCCCTGCATATCAAGCCAAGCTTTCCCATGACTGCGCCCCCTCCGAGAAGCATGTGCTCTAGTACATTCAGCACTAAGGATAAAATTCATGTAGGGAGGACAGAATGGTAACACATGTGATATTGCGATGCTAGAACCTTGCAGTATGATAAAAACAGTGAAATAAACATATAGAAATTATATTACAGTTTTGTTCTGCCATAGTATGACTGACTTCCGATGAGTACTGAGCAGCAACGAAGACTGATGTGAGAGCAGGCTGATGGAAGGCGTAGAGCAGGTTGGTAAAGTTTGCAAGAAACATGTGTTAGAAATATGCGCATGTTAACAACATGCACATCTAACATCAATCTTCTGGTTGTGATAGGAACTTTGCTTGCTTGTGGTAATATACAAACTAGCTGAACTAACGGTCACCACAAAAGAAGTGATAGTTTCAAATCTGTGAGGATAAAGGCGATTCTTCTACTGTCTCTACATCTGCACGGCTTTGTTAAACCAGTTGAGAATAGTTAGTTAGTTAATTCGGGTTTAATGGCGCAAAGGCGACTAAGGCCATGCTGCGCCAGTCACAGGACAGTATAAGATCTAATGTTAAGGTAGTTATAGCTGTATTACCTTAAAGTCGATGTAGATAATCGGTTTCACCTAAAAATTGGAACAGGTTAGTGAATGGCACTAGTGGGTCATCGCCCAATATTAAGGCAGGGTGCAGAGGTATATGTAAGTGATACAGATTTTTGAAATGTTTCAGTCTCTGTGTTTCAGTGTGTGGGCATGATATAATGATGTGGGTTACTGTGAGCGTTTCGTGACATTTCTCGCATGTTGGTGGACTTTCATTTAGAAGTAAAAAGTTGTGTGTTAGATGCGTGTGTCCAATTCGAAGTCGACATAACATTACCTCATAGAATCGTTCTTGGTGAGTGCATGATTTCCACTCGCGAAGCAGGGGTTTAGTTATATGTAACTTGTTATTTACGCATGAGTTCCAGTCTTGCTGCCATTTTGATGCAAGGGCCTTACGAACCGCTCTGATGCTGTCTTTGTATGGAAGTGTTATGTGTGTGATGCTTTTGTGCGCTGCCATAGATGCGCTTCTATCTGCAGCTTCATTCCCTGCTATCCCAACATGGCTTGGGACCCAGCAGAATCGTATGGTTCCTTCGTATTTCTTGTTAAATACTTTGTTTAAGATATCGCCACGCAGGGGCTCAGACGCGGAGTTTAAGTTAAGGGCTCTTAGGGCACTTAACGAGTCAGTATAAATGATAGCATTCTTCTGCTTGTCGGAAGTAATTTTCTTAACTGCCATCCATATCGCATAAACTTCGGCGGTAAAGACTGAAGAAAAATTATTTATGCGAATGCTATTTTCCCAATTTTTTGTTACGATCCCGACACCTACGTATTCTTGTGTTTTAGCGCCGTCAGTGTAAAATTCTGTGTAATTTTTGTATTTTTCTTGGATAGCTCGGAACTCTTGTATTATATGCTCTTGTGGAATGTCTTTTTTCTTTATATGTGTTAACGTCCAGTCACACAGCTGTGTAAAATTGCACCACGGGGGCAATCTTGCTGGCCTTTCGGCAACCTGCAGGGCTTCGGGAGGAACATCATAGGTCTGACAATATTGTTCGTGTCTTAAGATGAGTGGCCGAATCATGTTTGGTTTATTTGTGTAGTGTATTCGTGATTGGCACTGTGTTACGATGTTGTAGCATATATGTTGTGGTGATGACCGAATTCTTAGTACATAGCAAAGTGTAAGTTGTGCTCTGCGGTGCTGTAATGAAGGCTCATTAGCGTCAACGTATAAACTTTGTACAGGCGATGTCTTGTAGGCACCGCTCGCCAGTCGTAGGCCAAGATTGTGAACCGGATCAAGTCGCTTAATGTAGGACTGCCTAGCTGCTCCATAAACTACACAACCGTAGTCGAGGATGCTACGTACAAGGGACCGGTATATACGTAATAGACATGTTCGGTCGGATCCCCAGTGCTTACGTGATAAGACCTTAAGGATATTTAGCGCTTTATTTGCTTTAATTTTAGTTGCGTTAATGTGGGACAGGAAGTTCAGTTTAGTGTCAAACGTTACGCCTAGAAATTTATAGTGTTCTTTGACGGGCAGCGTTGTACCATGTAAAGTGAGACCTGGAGTGCAGTGTAACCCTCGCTTCTGCGAAAAGAGAACTGTAACAGTTTTGTGTGTTGAGAAGCGGACCCCATTTTTATCAGCCCATTGTATAAGATTATTTATTGTTATTTGTAGTTGTCGTTCGCAGGTGGATAGGTTTGAGGCGCGGCAAGCTATTTGCAAATCGTCGACATATATTGAGTGCATAACTGATGGTGGGATGACTTTATTTACAGAGTTCATTTTGACTATGAAGAGCGTCGTGCTAAGAATGCAACCTTGTGGAACGCCATTTTCTTGTGTGAATGTACGCGAGAGTATTGTGCCAAGACGTACTTGAAATGTTCGATTTGACATGAAATCGCATAGAGAATTTAGCATCCTTCCGCGAATTCCCATGTCAGCCAGGTCTCTCAGAATTCCATATCGCCACGTGGTGTCATACGCCTTTACAAAATCAAAGAAAACAGCAAGGCAGTATTGCTTGTGAAGAAACGCATCACGTATTTCATGCTCTAGTCGCACGAGATGGTCAGTGGTGGAGCAGCCCTTTTTGTATCCGCACTGGTGTTTGTCTATTAGGTTTCTTGTTTCTAGGATGAACGTGAGTCTTATGTTAATAATGCTCTCATAAGATTTGGCTAGACAACTTGTTAGTACAATGGGTCTATAGCTGCTAGGGGATGTAACGGGTTTACCAGGTTTTAGAAAAGGAACTACTACCGCTTTTTTCCAATCTGTGGGCATTACCCCAGACTCCCATATCTTATTGAAAAATTTAAGAAGTGCCCCTACCGATGCTTGGGATAGGTGTGCCAGCATCGTGTAGTGCACACGGTCAAGACCTGTTGCCGTTTTTTTACCAGCGCAGAGAACTCTGTTCAATTCATGTATTGTGAGGGGTTTATTGTACATTTAAACTGAAGCCCCATTGGTAGGCAGCCTCTCTTTCTCAGCCGATTCTTTATATTTTAAAAATGTACTTGAATAGTTTGCTGAGCTGGATATGTTATGAAAGTGTTCACCTGATAAGTTGGCCTGGTCCTGTAGTGTTGTTTGTGTGCCTGGACATGTAAGTAGTGGTATAGTGTATGATGAGTACTCTCCTCTAAATTTCCTCACCTGGTCCCACATTCGTTTTGATGTGACTGTACTATTGATTGAAGATATGTATTTTTGCCATGATAATTTTTCTGCATTTCTTCGAATATGTCGCGCTTTGGCTTTGGCCTGTTTGAAATTTAGAAGATTGTTATAACTGGGGTACCTTCGTAGGATTCCCCAGGCCTTATTTTGTCCTTTTTTGGCTTTAGTACATTCGCTTGTCCACCAAGGATTTAGCTTTTTGCGCACAATACCGGAAGACTGCGGTATCGCCTTTTATGCCGCTGTGATTATGAATGTACTTGAATTATGAATGTACTTCAGTGATTTTTTTATTAAGTTCATCAATACTGAGCTCTGACGAAAAGACGTTTTCCAGTTTCGCGTTCTGCATAAATACCTGCCAGTCCGCGAGCTGTAATTTCCATCGGCGTGGTCTAGTTACTAGGGTTTGTGGTGATGATAGGTGTTTGATGAGTGCGGGTAAATGGTCGCTACCATATGATGTGTCGAGAGCTTCCCATTTAAAATCAGTGAAAAGAGAGGGTGAACAAAAAGCTAAATCTAAACAACTAAAAGTGCGGGAAGTCGGTGAAAAGTAAGTTGGCGCACCTGAGTTTAAAAGACAGATATTGTTTGACAGAATAAAATCTTCAACGAGTTGCCCTCTTTGGTCAGTTTTGACACTGCCCCAAAGAGTACAGTGAGCGTTAAAATCTCCTACCAAGACAAATGGCTCCGGTAACTGATCTGTTAGATTTTCTAAGTCTTTGATAGTAAAATGTGTGTGGGGTGGAATATATAGTGAGCAAATGGTGATTGTTTTGTAGGATAGAATGGTGACAGCTATGGCCTCTAAAGATGTATTTAATGGGACATTTCGGGTAGGAGTGCCGCCCTGCACGACTATAGCCACTCCACCTGACAACCGGTGGGAACTATCGCGGTCCTTTCGGACAACGGTGAAGCCTTTAAGGAATTGAGTGTGTTTAGGGCCTAAGTTTGTTTCCTGTAGGCAAAATGCGACTGGCGAAAAGTTATTTGTTATGTCTTTTATGTCACCTAAATTGCGAATCAGTCCTCTACAATTCCAATGCACGATAAAAGCCATAGTGGCAGAATTGAGAATGGTAATTTACATATATGTGCTAAGTAACTGTAGGTGACATTTGTTAGTGGGAATATGCTATTGGAAGAACGGTAACCGTTCAGGTTACCGGTCCCTTTGTTCGCATAGTTATTGTGAGTTTGTCTTTCTTAGTGCGCTCCAGGAAGCGCTGATGTTTTGGCGTCGATGACGCCGGAGTTTTGGTGTCGACATCCATAACCTTCTCCGAGGCGCTGGATGATCGAGCACCGGGCGCTGAGACGCGCGTCTCAGGCCTGGGAGTTCGATTTAGCCTGGGACCCTGTGGGACCGGGGTCTGCAGGCCCGTCTGTGATGATGATGATGGAGCAGCACTGGCTGCTGCCACCAAGGGGACGGATGGAGTTACTACTGGGCCACTGACTGTGGTCCCTGTAGACTCCTGTGACCACTGCGGTGCTGTCCCCTGCCGCACCGCACTGGCGTAGGTTGTTAGAGGTAGGTGTGCTAGTTTCTTTCTTGCTTCATAAAACGAAACTTCTCTTTCACTGTGATTGCAATGATCTCTTTCTCTTTCTTCCAGCAGGGGCAAGATCTTGAATATGCTGGATGCTCTCCTTTGCAGTTTGTACAGTGTGGAGCAGCATTGCAGTTCTCCGACTGATGGTCATTGGCGCTACACTTTGCACATGTTGATTTACCTCTGCATGACTGCGATGCATGTCCGAACCTCTGGCACTTGAAACACCGCCTCGGGTTTGGGATATATGGTCTTACGTTGATCTTCAGATAGCCTGCTTCAAGTGTAGTAGGTACAATACTGGTACCAAAGGTAAGTATAACGTGTTTGGTCGGGATTTGCTCGTTATTTCTTCGGAGAGTTATTCTTTGAACTTTGATTACATTCTGTTCTTGGAAACCTTCCAGGAGTTCTTCATCACTCAGGTTTAAGAAATCTTCTTCTGATATTACGCCCCTGCTTGTGTTAAGCGAACGGTGTGCTGAGATTGTGACTTTGATGTCTCCGACACAGGTGAGATCAGCGAGCTTTTCAACTTGATCTTTGGTTTTGAGTTCAAGGAGGAGGTCCCCACTTGACATCTTTGAAGCTTTGTATTGTTTTCCGATTTTTTCTATTAGGCATTTTGCTATTAGGAATGGGGATAGTTTTCTCATTGGCAGAGATCCTTCACTGTGGATCACATGGTAGCGTGGGAACGTTTCTGCGTTGGTTTTCAAAGTGAAATCGAAGATTGCTTCGGTGCGCCCTCTTTTGTAAGGACGATCTGCTAGGGAGGGGAATGGATTTGCCATGTATTCTTAGAATATTCAGCGGCGATGGTAGCCACCCACCACCGAGCCCAACAAGGGGACGTTACGAGGTTATGAACATACCTGTAGACGTCAGCTATACAACGCCGCTATAACCTAATATATGTACCCAAGGCTGGGTAGATACACACAGTTAACCCTTGCCGCCAGGAAATACGGAAGTAATTAGAAGTGAAGAGAAGACAGGAAAGATGGAAAAGTGGGTGAGAAAGACGAAGATTGGAGAGGAGAACAGGAAAAGGCGACTGTCGATTTCCCCCGGGTGGGTCAGTCCGGGGGTGCCGTCTATGTGAAGCAGAGGCCAAAGGGGTGTGTTGCCTCTGCCGGGGGGCCTTAAAGGTCCAAACACCCAGCATCGGCTCAACCCCCAGGATCCCCTTTTCCCCAGACACGGCTAAGCCGCGCACGGCTACACGCGGGAGGGTCCAACCCTCGTGTGCTCGGGTCCGTGGTGTCTCCACACACCAAACGCCTGCTGACGCAGACGCCCCTGCGGGGGTTGAGAATAGTGAAAATGTCGTAGTTTTACGCGAAACGCGAAGCACTTATTGCGGTGGCAAATTACCAGACAGCTATATTAAGCAAATTGAGCAGTTGTGCGTGTTATCGCCTGTGTAAATTATATTGCCCTCTTGCTTACTTGTTATATTAGCAACCTTGGTGTAGTTCGCGAAGTCAAAAATGAGCGCATATTTTCCAGGGGATGGCAGGGGAAATTCACGGTCAGAACGCTGGCGGGGTGATACGATGCAGAAGCGACAAGCGATCGCTTCTTGCTGCTTCCAGCTACAAAGCGTTTCCAGAGCTTGCAGAGCTGTAGCTTGCGCGACCTTCAACACTACAGCTGCACGGGAAGAGCGCTCACGAAACCGCAACCCACCAGGCGCACGTACCTCGCATACGCCGCATCAGCGGAATTTCACCTGGAGCGTCCCTACAATTGCAATCGCAATAATAAAAAAATAAAGTGATCCTAACTGTAGCTGCAGTGAACCTAACTGCCACTTCACTAAGAATACAATGACCATAGGGAATGCAGCAGACTCGTAATTTGAAAGAGACAGTGTGGTATGAATCTGATCTTGTACATCCAGTCCCGCACACATGTCAGAGCATACGCCGGCCAAAATGATAGCAAATGCGAGAGGAAAGAAAACTGAAGCAGCGTGGTCGGCAAACCACCATATATGAGTGGTGCTGCCATTGAGCTACAGATGCCTACAAGAGTTACGTTATTCAAGCCTGACGTGGTTTTATGATGGAACTTGCCATTGCGGTTATGCAAAGGAAATTCAAATGGCAAACGAAGCTTAAGCGACATAGTTATTCACTGAAGGCGAGTGACAGAAATTTAATTAAGAGGTAACGGAGACAAACGCCAGTGGCAGACGAAGCTTAAGGGACATGGTTAATCGCTATGAGCGCCTGACAGAGTCAACACAGGCACACTTTGGTAGTAAAATATGCGACCATGGGCGAACGAGCTAGTCAGCGCAAACGTTCCCATTCTTTGAGAGCAGAGACGTGTAGTTAATCTCAGCACCATACTAGCATGTGCTGGGAGCTCCGTTTAGCGGAGGCAAGGATTACACGCTTTAACAGTTTGAGATTAGAGAATCGACTGGCTTTAATCAAAAGTGAAAGAAGGTTTACCGAATGGCAGTGGTGGCGCGCCATCGGGCAGCCGCTTTCCTTCCAAGATAGAGCAGGTGGCAATGACCGCAATGACCCCCACGGCAAGGCCAACTGGATTTCCGGAGCAGGGGGCAATGACGCCAACGGCGAGGCAAACTGGATTTCTGGAGCAAGGGGCAATGGTCTCACGTCGGGGACAACGAAGGGACGGACGTTCGGTACAAGGGCTCCCCCAGTAGAATGCCAGAGGCTTAAGTGAGAATACCTGAAAGAATGTAGAGTTAACGTTCAAAACAGACTGGTTTCACGCGGTTGCGCGAAACTGCCTCTTCATTGCCGTGAACGTGGATATTCAAGGTTGTCTTTGAAGGCGAAACCACACGAAAGTGGCTTTAATAAAAATGCGTCGATGGTAGCTCGATGGAGTCGCGCCGCAGAAAGACGCGCGTGATTGTGTCTATTGTAGAGAAATAGTCGCGCCGCAGAAAGACATGCGTTGTTGTGTTCAGTGTCGGAAAACTAAACAAAGGCTACCCGCGGACGAAACGTGGGGGTGTAGGTCGAATCTGGTCGAGCCTGGAATGCACCCTAAGTGCTGCGCGACCGCTGGGGGAGCGCCTTGCTGGGTAGCGAAAATCTGGCCCGGAACGCGGATTGCTGACCCGTAGAGAATCTCGGATGCGCCGACTCCGAGATCATCCTTGATTGTTGATCGCAGCCGCAGTAGTACTAAAGGTGGCCTTTCCACTAAGTGCTGGCTGTTGAGCGTAGCGGTCAATGACGGTTGCAGAATCAAGCGTCTTTTCTTTCTTTAGATCGCTGTCATCAGTGACAGAGACGCTCCGTCGCTGATGTCGACGGAGACTCTCAACCACACTGCACTCTGTGGGTGGTAAGCCGTGGTGTCATGAAGGCTCGTGTCAAACAGTCTCGCCAGGACAAACAAAAATGAGCTTTGGAATTGTCGGCTTCGGTCAGTAGTTATGCTCAAAGGGCAACCGTACCACGACACCCACGTAGCAACAAATGCTTCCCCCGCTGCTTCGGTCGTGATGTCTTGTAAAAGCGTCACCTCAGGACACCTTGAGTACCGGTCGACACATATGAGGAACTTGAAACCATGGCAGGGCCGAAGAGGCGCTACTAAGTCTAAATACACGTGGTCGGAACGGCTCTCTGGTGGTCGAACAGGCTGCACCGCTGAATACGTGGGCCGGGTCACTTTCACGCCTTGACAGGTATGGCAGCTTCTTGTCCACCTTCGAACATCTTTGTTGACCCCTGGCCAGATGAAGCGGTCTGTTCCAAGTATCTGTGTCCCTCTGATGCCGGGATGGCTTAGGCTGTGCGGTGAATGGAATATTGGCCGCTGATATTGGAGGGGCACGAATGGGCGAGGAGCTATTTGCGAGATGTCGCACGTGACAAACCTTGTTTTGTAGGGAATCGGGAATTCCACAAGCTGGAGCGACGAGCCTTTTCGCCGCAATTGGTGAAACTCAGGGTCATTTTGTTGGGCGGTGGCTAGAGCTTGGGAGTCCACAGGGCCAGAAGGCACAGCACCTATCCGCGACAGTGCGCCAGCTGCCTGATTTTCAGTCCCAGAGATGTGGCTGATGTCCATAGAAAATTCAGTGATAAGGGAAAGTTGCCAAAGCTCACGTTATGAATACGAGAAACTGTTGTTCTTGAAAACGAAGGTTAACGGCTTGTGGTCGGTTATAATGTAAAAGCTGCAGCCTTCAAGAAAAAAAAACGGTAATGCTTGACAGCGCAATAGATGGTCAACATCACCCTCCTGAAGGTGCTGTAGCGAGATTCTGTAGGTTTGAGGAGCTTTGAGAAGAAGCCCAGCGGCCTGCAGTTTGTGCCATTGTGCTGCTGCAGTACTGCACCCACTGCCTTGCTCGACGCGTGTACCTGTTGACAGGTAGGGCAATGGACAAATCAGCAACAGTGCAGTCGCAAACCGCATTTTGGCTTACGGGAAGGAGTGTTCATGCTCCGAGGATCAGTGGAAGGTAGGCGTTTTTTTTTTGAAGTCGCGGCGCAGCAGGTCAGTAAGCGACTGAAGAACTTGAGCACAGGTTATTACGAAACGACTCTGAAAATTTTTGAGTCCCAGAAAGTCGAGCAACTTTCGAAAGGAGGTTGGAGAGGGGAAATCCTCGATTGCCAGCTCCAGTAATTCCAGTGGCTTGATGCCCTAATCGGGGTGAAATGTGATGTCCGAGAAAATCTAGCGCTTAAACTTTGAAAATGTATTTCTGGGGCTTCAGGACCAGTCCGTGTGCATGCAGATGCTCAAATACAAGGCGAAAGTGTTCTTTGTGTTCTTCCTCTGTGCGACTTGCAACGAGAATATCGTAAAGTTAGACGAAAATTACTGTAACTCATCGCTTAACCTCGCCCATGGACCTTCGAAAAGCTTGCGGCGCCTTCTTCAAACCGTAAGCATACGGGCAGACTCAAATAGGCCAAAATGGAGCAGTGATTGCTGTCTTTGGAGTGTCGCTACATTGGTTCGGAGAAGTGATGGCATTCAAAGCTCGGTAATCACCACAAGGCCACCAGTCACCACCTTCCTGTTTAGAACCAGATGGAGAGGTGAAGACCGATTGCTAGAGGAAGGACGAATCACGACGAGTTGAAGCATGTGTTTGAACTCATCATCATCATCATCAGCCTGGTAGCGCCCACTGCAGGGCAAAGGCCTCTCCCATGTTTCTCCAACAACCCCGGTCATGTACTAATTGTGGCCATGCCGTGTCTGCAAACTTCTTAATCTCATCCGCCCACCTAACTTTCTGCCACCCCCTGCTACGCTTCCCTTCCCTTGGGATCCAGTCCGTAACCCTTAATGACCATCGGTTATCTTCCCTCCTCATTACATGTCCTGCGCATGCCCATTTCTTTTTCTTGATTTCAACTAAGATGTCATTAACTCGCGTTTGTTCCCTCACCCAATCTGCTCTTTTCTTATCCCTTAACGTTATACTTATCATTCTTCTTTCCATAGCTCGTTGTGTCGTCCTCAATTTGAGTAGAACCCTTTTCGTAAGCCTCCAGGTTTCTGCCCCGTAGGTGAGTACTGGTAAGACACAGCTATTATATACTTTTCTCTTGAGGGATAATGGCAACCTGCTGTTCATGATTTGGAAATGCCTCCCAAACGCGCCCCAGCCCATTCTTATTCTTCTGATTATTTCCGTCTCATGATCCGGATCCGCCGTCACTACCTGCCTTAAGTAGATGTATTCCCTTACGACTTCCAGTGCCTCGCTGCCTATTGTAAATTGCTGTTCTCTCCCGAGACTGTTAAGCATTACTTTAGTTTTCTGCAGATTAATTTTTAGACCCACTCTTCTGCTTTGCCTCTCCAGGTCAGTGAGCATGCATTGCAATTGGTCCCCTGTGTTACTAAGCAAGGCAATATCATCAGCGAATCGCAAGTTACTAAGGTATTCTCCATTAACTTTTATCCCCAATTCTTCCCAATCCAGGTCTCTGAATACCCCCTGTAAACACGCTGTGAATAGCATTGGAGATATCGTATCTCCCTGCCTGACGCCTTTCTTTATTGGGATTTTGTTGCTTGCTTTATGGAGGACTACGGTGGCTGTGGAGCCGCTATAGATATCTTCCAGTATTTTTACATATGGCTCATCTACACCCTGATTCCGTAATGCCTCCATGACTGCTGAGGTTTCGACTGAATAAAACGCTTTCTCGTAATCAATGAAAGCTATATATAAGGGTTGGTTATATTCTGCACATTTCTCTATCACTTGATTGATAGTGTGAATATGGTCTATTGTTGAGTAGCCTTTACGGAATCCTGCCTGGTCCTTTGGTTCACAGAAGTCTAAGGTGTTCCTGATTCTATTTGCAATTACCATAGTAAATACTTTGTAGGCAACGGACAGTAGGCTGATTGGTCTATAATTTTTCAAGTCTTTGGCGTCCCCTTTCTTATGGATTAGGATTACGTTAGCGTTCTTCCAAGATTCCGGTACGCTCGAGGTCATGAGGCATTGCGTATGCAGGGTGGCCAGTTTCTCTAGAACAATCCGACCATCATCCTTCAACAAATCTGCTGTTACCTGATCCTCCCCAGCTGCCTTCCCCCTTTGCATAGCTCCTAAGGCTTTCTTTACTTCTTCTGGCGTTACCCGTGGGATCTCGAATTCCTCTAGGCTATTCTCTCTTCCACTATCGTCGTGGGTGCCAGTGGTACTGTATAAATCTCTATAGAACTCCTCAGCCACTTGAACTATCTCATCCATATTAGTAACGATATTGCCGGCTTTGTCTCTTAACGCATACATCTGATTCTTGCCAATTCCTAGTTTCTTCTTCACTGTTTTTAAGCTTCCTCCGTTCCTGAGAGCATGTTCAATTCTATCCATATTATACTTCCTTATGTCAGCTGTCTTACGCTTGTTGATTAACTTCGAAAGTTCTGCCAGTTCTATTCTAGCTGTAGGGTTAGATGCTTTCATACATTGGCGTTCCTTGATCAGATCTTTCGTCTCCTGCGATAGTTTGCTGATATCCTGCCTAACGGAGTTACCACCGACTTCCATTGCACACTCCTTAATGATGCCCACAAGATTGTCGTTCATTGCTTCAACACCAAGGTCCTCTTCCTGAGTTAAAGCTGAATACCTGTTCTGTAGCTTGATCTGGAATTCCTCTATTTTCCCTCTTACCGCTAACTCATTAATCGGCTTCTTATGTACCAGTTTCTTCCGTTCCCTCCTCAGGTCTAGGCTAATTCGAGTTCTTACCATCCTGTGGTCACTGCAGCGCACCTTGCCGAACACATCCACATCTTGTATGATGCCAGGTTTAGCGCAGAGTATGAAGTCTATTTCATTTCTAGTCTCGCCGTTCGGGCTCCTCCACGTCCACGTTCGGCTATCCCGCTTGCGGAAGAAGGTATTCATTATCCTCATATTATTCTGTTCCGCAAACTCTACTAATAACTCTCCCTTGCTATTCCTAGTGCCTATGCCATATTCGCCCACTGCCTTGTCTCCAGCCTGCTTCTTGCCTACCTTGGCATTAAAGTCGCCGATTAGTATGGTGTATTTAGTTTTCACTCTACCCATCGCCGATTCCACGTCTTCATAGAAGCTTTCGACTTCCTGGTCATCATGATTGGATGTAGGGGCGTAGACCTGTACAATCTTCATTTTGTACCTCTTATTAAGTTTCACAACAAGACCTGCCACCCTCTCGTTAATGCTATAGAATTCCTGTATGTTA